>NC_040901.2:2166511-2466511 GCF_900634795.4 Betta splendens | reverse complement strand
TGTGGCTTCACGCATTATGAGAGGAACATGAATATGAATCATGAAGGTTCTAGTGCAGAGCCGTCGCAGATGTTCCTCTGGTTTCTTCCCTTTTATGATATGCTCCTTGTTATCTGATAGACAGGTCACAGACAGAAGCCTGTCACATCTCAGGTTTTCATCTACCTCAGCCTGAGACTTGAGCTTTAGGTGGATGCCTTTCTACCAGTGTTGAACATTATGTGTCCCAACTAATTATCAAACTCTGAATTTGCTTTATTTACAAAATAGTTACATTTGTACAGGTTTGTATGTGTAGCTGTCTGTTCATCAGAGACAGGGAGGAGGCGTTCATAAAGCAGTGGGCTTGTGTTGCCATCTGCTGGTGAGTTGATGGAAGGTCCCTCATCCTCTATGAGAGCCGTCTCTCAGAGCTAATGGACAGTAAGTGCACTCTGCTGAAATCAATGTGTGCAGTGAGACACATTATCAGTCAGTGCAGTGCAAAAGAGGGCAGGCAGGAGGAGCTTCAAGAATGGAACCAGACACAGCTGCATTTTAAATGTTTTAAATGGACTGGTGACCTGTCAGTGACAGAGTGTGATGGTGTGACCTGTCAGTGACAGACCATGATGGACTGGTGACCTTTCAGTGATGGACTGGTGAACTGTCAGTGAGGAACTGTGATGGACTGGTGAACCCTCAGAGATTGACTGTGATGGAATAGCAAACTGTCAGTGACGAACTATGACGGACTGGTGACCTGTCAGTGACGAACTGTGATGCCATCACAGCTAGCTGTCATTTCCCCTAAAGGAAGGGCCAGCCTTTGTGATGGTGAAGCCATTAAGAACCACAAGTAGACTCTCAGGTAAGAATTTCACCAAATCGGGACCTAGAGCTTGTAGCCACAGGAGGATGTCAGTTCTGATGTGAGTCTACAGACACAACACATGACGATCAGTCAGGTTAATACTTTGTTTAGCTTTGTTTAGCCCAACAACAGTCATTGACGAAGTGGAACTTCAGTGTCACTGAAGGGCCAAACTTGATACACACAAGGGTCAAACTGGACTGGAACTATTTTCTAAAACACACTCACTATGAGTGGAAAACAGGCTACAAAGGCCTACAAACCGTACTGGGAGGGAAGACCCAAATGTAACGACCCACAGACAGGACTGACAATAAATGGCTTAATAATCAAAACATACAGAAAGGACAATACAAACTAAGGTCACTGCGTATGCAGGCTAGGGCAGAAATTAGGAATGCAAACTAACACATACAACTCAATGAGTAACAAAAGATCCTACTAAGAACACAGAACATGCTAGCAACAAATCCTAACACACTCCGAATAAAAACACAAACCTGGACCGAGAGCACGATGACACTACGACATGTAACATGCAATGCACCAAACAAAAGGACAACACAAAGACTAGACAAACCTTGATCAGGGACAGGACTGGACCACAAGACAGAAACGACATCAAACAACAACTTCCATGTAACACCTACAGTATAGATAACAAGGGATGGTGATAGGAATAACAAACCAACAAAGACTGTACCCAAACCAGAGACTTAAATACTTACTAAAACAGGTGATTCTAATTAACTTAATAATAGGACATGACACGACAGGAAATGAAAAAACAAAGAACCAGCCAAGAGGGCCTTAATGCCACGTGAGCCAGAGTGCCCTCTGGCGGCCCAGAAGCTGACTCGCAACAACAGACATAACAGACATATTTTACTTTTACTTATTGGTCATCACCAACAACATACGGCACCACTTCAATACCCTATACCACGTACTAAGTGCCAATCTGCACTTTTTCCCTCTACACTCCTCTCCTAAGACCGCATCTTAACAAATTAGCTTTCATCAACTAGCTACTACACATTTTGTTGCTTTCTTTACCATACCACACTGCTATAGTATCAGTAATTACACCACTAGTTGAGCTCAGCCTAAAGCCAGACATTATACATACATTACACGCTTTACAGAATATTCTTATATTTTACATGAAGCGTATTTTACCCCAGAAGGAGAGGTGAGGATGGGGTGGAGGTCAAGCAGGACCCCAGGAGGCCACCAAACAAAAAAAAAGTGTGTGTGTGTGTGTGGGGGGGGGGGGGGGGGGGGGGTTCAGGAAATGGTCCAAATTTCTCTGGTTGGACAATTCTAGAAAAGTTATTTAGTTAAATTAAGTAACACTGAACCAGGGATCAGTCTTACTGTAAGTTCTATATTTGGATAATCCACCGGTTGAAGGAACCATGGAATGGTCCACTAGAAAATTTGTCATGTGACTAAATTCAGATGGTTCAATATACAAGAAGTCAGGAACATGACGCTGAGCTCAACTGGACCTCTAAGTACTTGAAGAGAATAAAACAACAATTTTACACACTAATGATGAACAATGATTGGTAAGAAATGAGCAACTGATCAGAAACATTCAATCCAACAGTTTTCATTCAACAATCATCTCTAATGTAGCAATCCATGTCTGGACCTAGGTAACTTAACGTCATGTTTGAGCTCCATTCCCTTTCACAGAGACCAGAATACATGGAACTCTTGTCTATTTGCACTGTTGTGCCTTAGATAGGAATCACAACAGAGGTGTGAGTTTAACATACACAACACACGTATTGCTCCAGAACTCTTACGTCCAACATCAAAAGACCATAGATACACTTTTGGGTGACCCAACCTGAATCTCACCAGGGTCATGTCACAGTATGCTGTGTATAAATTGCTATTATTTGATATGACTTTGTTTTTTGTGTTTTTCTTAATCTACAGATTTGCCAGGAAAATGCTCAAGAACAACAAAATGACCTCAGACAAATTCTCACCATGCTTTCCCTTTGTGTGGGTTCGATTTTCAAGACCCCATTATTGTGTTTTATTTTAAGTAGTTCAATGCTACAATATTTTAAATAGTGATGTTCAGGTTAAGTCATTTATGGTTTTCTTGCTGTTGATATTTATGTATGTTTTATTGTTCTTACTTTGATAGTGACACAACCAATTCTATTGTTACAGCGTAATCAGGACCACGTTTAAAGCCTTAAGAATCGTATGCATGAATTTGGTTGTTTAATCATTTTGTTTTTTTCTGTTGATTTGAGTGCCAAAGTGATCGTTACATGTGTATTTTGTTTTGGTGTGATGGAACTTTAAACTTGATGAAAAGAGGAAAAGCTTAGTTATCCCCAAATTTAGGATTAGTCCAAATCAAATAGTTTGATACTGCAAGCAGAGAGGCGGAACTCTCCAGCCACGGGTTGAACTCATTCCTCCACCCATTGGGTATTTAACCTATAAAACTTTAGCTTAATTTGGATCCCTAACTTCCTGTTAGTATCTGTCTAATTGTGATTGGTGTTAGCTGTTATATGTAGTAATTAAGGGTTTAGTTTGGTATAATGAGGTATAATAATGAGAAACAAGAAGAATAATGAGGTGAGGCAGAATTAGTGCTATTTTGCTCTTGTTTTTGTCATTTGTCCATGTTTTCATATTTTTAGTTTGTAGGTGTTACATTGTTCCTACTGTAGTTCTCTGCTTATGCAGTGACTTTAAGTTGAGTTATTTAGTTATCAGATTGTATGTGTGGTCATTTATAATCCTGCTTACTGTATGCCACATCCTTAGTTTTTGTTTTGTTTTTGTGTTGCTACTTGAATTAAATGCTTAAATCAGATGTGTTTTTCGGCATTTCGGTCCTACTCCATAGTTAGTTTGTCCTGTCCAATCCAGAGTGGTGGCCAGAAACACTTTCTCAGGCGCTCTTCCCTTGTCAGGGATTTAGTTAATGCCTATAGTTTGACAATAAAGAGAGAAGGGGTGACAATAACTTCCATTTTCTTTTAAAGAAAGTTTTTTTTTATTGATGGAACTTCCTTTGCAGTATAATGTTCATTTCTTGCGTTACACTATTTTACATTGTGACTGAAATAAACAGAAAAGCATCAAAACGTTAAACATGTACTAAATTAAAGTTGTACACTTGAAAAGTTCATTTATACTTACAAAAACATAATTATTCAAGGTACAAGTTTTAGAATATTAGCTGCTTACAAACGAGGGAAAGACATCCAAGATGTGATATTTGATAAGTGGGGTTGAAGAGCTCAATTGAACTACTACAAGATCCAAGTGCAGAGCTCTAACTCTGACAGGTTTCACAGAATCCTAATTTAATTTTGTTAAAAGAGTCTTTTAACACTTTAACACCTGAAAGGAATCACTCTAATTTAATACTGTATGTTTTTAACTATTGAAACTAAAACGTAATTTTGACTGAATACAGATATGTTAACTTCAAAGCTAATAATAATTAATCATGCAGCTAGATTACCAGCATCACACTGCACTAACCAACCAATTTAAGAAGCAGTGGCCAGTAATATTAATAAACTGTAGTGCCCAACCGCAAATTTTCTTCATAGGGCCCATAACTGCCAGTGGTGCCCCTGACAGAGACAGACATGAACAGACTGAACTATGTTCAACAGTTATATTCTCTGACAGGATCAACCTCTAACTGCTACACATCACACAGAGACACTGACGAATCAATAAACCAGACTCCAAACCCAGGATAAAGAGGTTCAGTGAATGTGGTGCTGAAAGTGTAAAGGTGGGTCAGTTTGTCAGAGGAGACACTGAAGAAGGACAGAGAACCAGCAGAATAGTCCACATAGACAGAGACTCTGTGAGACACAGAGGAGGAGATGGATGTTTGTATGTTATTGTGACAAACAGTATAACCAGCGTCACAGCAGCTCAGACTCCACGACTGATCGTTTTGTCCACACCAACAGTCTTTACTGTTTCCTTTCCTTCTGATACCTCTGTAACTCACTGATATATCAACGTTTCTTGCCCATTCAACCTCCCAGTAACAGCGACCAGTCAGACTATTACTACACAGCAGCTGAGGCCAATGGTCAAATCTGTCTGGATGATCAGGATATGACTGATCCTTTTCCACGTGTGTCACCTTCCTGTTGTTGTCAGACAGTTGTAGTTCTCTGTTCACTGTGTTTGTGTCGATGGTGAGTTGACAGAAGGAAGAGAGGGAGAGAACAAGACACAATCCAGCTGCAGTTATTGATCTATCATCAGAGTGTCTCACACTCTAAAAAGTGCTGGGTTATTTCTGTAACGAAATTTATAGGTTATTTGTGCTGGGTCACAATTCTGGGTTATTTGATAAACTGTGAACATATTGTTGGGTTGTTCATGCTGGGTCAAATGCCTTTAGACAATCTGAACACCTATTTGGGTTAATGTGACCCAGCATATGGGTCAAATATTTTCCCACTCTTCCATCTTTCTTAGACCTCTTCTGACTCCTGCGGTTAGACACCGTAACTGGACAGCACACAGAGAGCTATAGTAAGTAAAATATTCATAAAATCATAATTTCTATTTTCAACACTGTAATAAATACTTACATTGAATTCATTTTATGCAGCTACTGGTTTTTATTTTCTTATCACACACTTTTACAGTATTATTTTACTAGCTAGAAACAGCTAACTAACACTGACTAGTTACAATTAAGTCTAACCCTCTTAAAACAATGTAATTACATGTGTTACAGTTAGATGGCCTTATTAGTTATTTAGTTTCTACTTAGTTACTATCTGTTCTGAATGTCTTTTTAATACTATTTACATTAGAAAGAGTTAGCTAAAAAATCACTTTATTACCCCCGTAAAATGAGGCTAACGCTGAATTTAGTAGTAGCAGGGTAATAGTAAAACAAACATCTGGTTAAATTAACATGCAAGAAACACGACAAATCCTTGTCTGTCTCAAGGATGAAACAACAACTTCCCAGGTTTTCTGCATTTGTGACTGAATCATTTCTGGAGGCTGTTTTTGAATGATCTTTTGGTTTTTGAAGTGAACTACAATAAACAAAGAGTTTCACCAGTACCTAGTGTATTGTACTAAAGGACAAGGAAACGCTTTAGATTTTGAAGGAAATAGTTTAAATGAAATATTTGTGGAAATTAAATTAAATACTCAGATTACTTTCTTGGTATTGTGTTGTCTGTTGTTGCAATGTTGAGCATTATTGTAATGGATGTTGCTGTTATTATATTTGTATATTTTTTTTTTATTATTTTTTGATTAGATTTACAGCTTAGGCAAGCCTGTCTTTGGAGGGTTTTATTCATTCTTGTACTGGTTCTGTTCATTGGCAACTTGACTTGCTGTTTTTTCTTGAAAATGTGTCATTTTTCAATCAAAAGTCTTCTTCATTTCAGAACTTCACTTCTCCAGACTTGATGAAGTCTATTGTTTGGATGGTTACATGTCTTCAAGAAGAAATAGCGAGTCCAGTTGCCAATAGACAGAACATTTGGGGTGTAGGTAATGACATAGCATATGGGTAATATTTAACCCAGCTATATAGTTTATTTTGACTCATCAGATGGGTCAAATAAAACAACCCAGTGTATAGGTCATGTTTAATAAAACAATAGGGTTAATTTGACTCACTGGTTGGGTCACAAAAACAACCCAGTATGCTGGGTTAAAATAGTGTAATCCAGCACCTGGGTCAAGACAACCCAATGTGTGTTCTGTCCAATAGTGACCCAGCAGCTGGGTTACGGTTGGGTTATTTTTTAACCCAGCATTTTTTAGGGTGCATGACAGTTTGAACATGGCTGAATGTTGATGATTGCATTAAAAACACACTTACATTTGCTCAGACCTGGTCTCAACCATCGGACTCCACCAAACTCCACCCTGAAAGGAGGAGGTGGTCAGAGCAGCACATTAAGACATCGACATGGACGTAGGATTGTGTTTTCGTGTCAGACACCTGCTTTCAGTCTCACTCTATCACCACCAAACTAATGTGACACCACAGGAAGCAAAGTCTGAATGTGTTTATTATTAGACACTCTGGGCTTGTTTGTCTCTCAAGTCTACAGGCATGCTCCATCTTCTTTACTTTAATTGTCTTAACCATGCAGCAGTAAGATCCTGCTGTGATCACAATGATATCATTACTTTTTATGGCCTTAAGGTGTTTTTACAGGCAATTTTTAGTTTCATTCAATTCAATGAAGAATCACTGCCTGTAATATAACAGTTCAACTGTTACTATTTGTTGCCACTATGTGAATCAACACGTAGAAGTTTTATCAGGCCTGTTTTGGGCTATTTCTCATTGCTCAACCCAATCTCTTCATTTGACCTCATGTGCTAAATTGCAAAGTTGGTTTCAATTTCAGGTAAACTGATGCAAGTCTTTTGAGTCCTACAGACTAAAAAACAATCTTAATAAAGTTATTCTTATCTATATATTTCTTTTTTGTTTTAATGTTAATAATATGTTAATAATATGATGTCATGCACAGGTGTACATGAAACAATTTAATAGACAAATGATACTATTTATACTTATATACGCAGCAGCGGACAGTTGGAGTTACTTCTTCCTACAGTAGGACCACAGTGTTTTCATTGTGTGTTGCAGCAGCATGGTCTTATTGACTTTTTGCCCACATTGTGTTCTAAACATCTGTCCTCTGTTTCTCTCTAATAAGAGCCACCTGTTCTGATATTCACCTCACTTTGGTTTTCTTGCTTTAATTGGGTTCACTCAACACAGTATCTAACATGCAAGTGATTATTTAAGTTTTCTACATGTTTTATTTTTCCTGTTGATAATATAAATTAAAATCTTCATATCCACTTTTTCTCCATACCTAAGAGTCTCCAGTCTCCAGTGTGGATCATCCAATCCACAAGATAGCAGTTTTATTTCTGAGTCTCCGGGGTGATTGTAGCTCAGGTCCAGCTCTCTCAGATGAGAGGGGTTGGAGCTCAAAGCTGAGCCCAGAGAGACACAACCTTCCTCTGAGATCAGACATCCTGAAAGCCTACACACAACACAGAGAAGGATTTGTGTTTTTGTACATATCACAATTACACAAAATCAAGTGACACACTAAATGTGACCAGCTGTTTGAACCAAACTAACATTTTTTTAAATATCTGAAAAAAATCACATACTCAATCAAATCAAATACTCCACAAGATACAATTTAACATTCATAAACAGTGACCTGAGAGTCTCCAGTTGACAGTGAGGACTTTTCAATCCAGCACACAGTAACTTCACTTTTGAATCCTGCAGGTCGTTGTTACTCAGGTCCAGTTCTCTCAGACTGGAGGACTGAGAGCTGAGGACTGAAGACAGAGCTTCACAGCTTCTCCCTGACATGTTACACACACTCAGTCTGATGAGACAATGATTAACAGAATGATAAACATTTGTGATATTTTCTACTACAGTACTTCAATAATAACTCTCCATTAAATAAATATAATAATAAATATTTTGTATGTCTTTAAAATAAGCAACTGATGAATGATGTATATATTTTGATTTTACTAGCCGTTTACAGCCTACTTCTCTTTTCGACTTTTTCTCATCAGGGGTTGCCATAGTGATTAGGACCAGCATAGGTGTCACTGACTTGCAACTCCTGTAACTACAGTAGATTCGAAACCCCATCACCAGCACCAACTGTGCCAACTGGTCGGGGTCTATTTGTATTCAAAACAAACAGTCACTTGATCTGACCTGAGAGTCTCCAGTCGACAGTAAGGACTCTTCAGTCCATCACACAGTAGCTGCACTCCTGAATCCTGCAGGTTGTTGTTACTTAGGTCCAGTTCTCTAAGACTGGAGGACTGAGAGCTGAGAACTGAGGACAGAGCTTCACAGCTTTGCTTCTCTTTGTTAATGAACACCATCCATAACTGATACATTCAAATTATAGAACTTATATTATATATATACATGTACTTACAAAACCTTGTTGGAAGATTTGACCACAGGCATCAGCCTCAGAAGAGCCTCCTTTGAAGCAGAAAATTTTTTCAAGTCAAATACTTCAAGATCTTTGTCTGAAGACAGTAAGATGAAGACCAGAGCTGACCACTGAGCAGAAGACAGTTTATCAGTGGAGAGACGTCCTGATCTCAGGTATTGTTGGATCTGCTCCACTAGAGAACAATCATTCATTTCATTCAGACAGTGGAACAGGTTGATGCTTTTCTCTGCAGATGGAGACTCTGAGATCTTCTTCTTGATGTACTGAACTGTTTCCTGATTGGTCTGTAAAATATTTCCTTGTAGACCTTGTAGAATAGTTTGATTGGTCTGCAGTGAAAGACCCAGGAGGAAACGAAGGAACAGGTCCAGGTGTCCATTAGGACTCTGTAAGGCCTTGTCCACAGCATCATGGTAGAACGTCTCAGACATCTGGGATGTTGATTGTTGTTTAAGTGACAGCAGATTGACTTCAGAGTTGATGAAGGTCAGATGGACATGAAGAGCAGCCAGAAACTCCTGAACACTCAGATGGATGAAGCAGAATACCTTGTCCTGGTACAATCCTCTTTCCTCTTTAAAGAACTGTGTGAACAAACCTGAGTGAACTGAGGCTGCTCTAACATCAATGTCACACTCTGTCAGGTCTGACTCATAGAAGATCAGGTTTCCTTTCTGCAGTTGCTCAAAAGCCAGTTTTCCGAGAGACTCAATCATCTTCCTACTCTCTGGACTCCAGTGTGAATCAGTCTCAACTCCTCCATCATACTTGATGTTCTTCACTTTAGCCTGAACCACCAGGAAGTGGATGTACATTTCAGTCAGGGTCTTGGGCAGCTTTCCTCTCCTTCTGGTTTTCAACGCATCTTCCAGAACCGTAGCAGTGATCCAGCAGAAGACTGGGATGTAGCACATGGTGTAGAGGCTTTGTGATGTCTTGATGTGGGAGATGATTGTTGAGGCCTGCTGCTCATCTCCGAATCTCTTCCTGAAGTAATCGTCCTTCTGTGGGTGAGTGAAGCCTCTGACCTCGGTTACCATGTCAACACACCCAGGAGGGATCTGATTGGCTGCTGCGGGTCGTGTGGTGATCCAGAGTTAGGCAGAGGGAAGCAGGTTCCCCCTGATCAGGTTTGTCAGCAGCACATCCACTGCGGTGGACTCTTTGACATCAGTCAGGGTTTTAGTCTTAAGGAAGTCCAGAGGAAGTCGACACTCATCCAGACCGTCCAGGATGAACACAACCTTTAACCTTTCAAAGCTGCAGATTCCTGCTGCTTTGGTGTCACTGAAGAAGTGATGGACAAGTTCCACCAAGCTGAACTTTTCTTCTTTCAGCACATTCAGCTCTCTGAAGGTGAATGGAAAAGCGAAGTCTATGTCCTGGTTGGCTTTGTCTTCAGCCCAGTCCAAAGTGAACTTCTGTGTTAGGACTGTTTTCCCAATGCCAGCCACTCCCTTTGTCATCACTGTTCTGATGGCTCCATCTCTTCCAGGTGAGCCTTTAAACATGTCTTCTCGTCTAATGGATGTCTCTGCTCTGTATCGTTTCCTTGATGTTGTTTCAACTTGTCTGACCTCATGTTGGTCATTGACCTCTCCAGTCCCTCCCTCTGTAATGTAGAGCTCTGTGTAGATCTGGTTCAGAGGGGTTGGGTTTCCTGGTTTAGCGATGCCTTCAAACACATGCTGGAACTTCTGCTTCAGGTGAGATTTAAGTTTATGTGGACAGACTGCAGCCAAAGATTCTGAATAAACAAACAGTGATTATTACTGTAAATGTGTGATCCATGTATATATTATATACTGTATGTGGACTATTTAAATAGCAAACTTGTTACTGTATGATAAATAACTGTTGAGATAAACCCTCTTACTGCTCTGCAGGCGGTGAACCAGCTCCTCCTGCTTCATCCTCTTTAGGAAGTTCACTGTGATCTTCAGAAATGCGTCTCTGCTGCTCCTTTTCTGCTCTTCGTCCTTACCATCCAACACCTCCTCATCCCCCCTTTGACTCTCTAAGCATTCAGGGTAATCTGAACTCAGAACCTTCTGGATCTTCTTCAGCTCGTTCTTCACAAACTTGACAATGTTTTCCTCCAGCAGCTGGAACAGAAACTATATGAATGACAGCATCCAACTAAAACCATGGAGCCAAACATCAGATCCATGTCATGACAATCTACTTGTCTAAAAAGTGCAGCATGGAGATGATTGAACACAACAGATGAATGCTAGTGGTTGTACATGTACAGACCATAAATATGGAGTCAAGGTGTGTTTGGTGCTGCTGGACAGACTGAGCACTGGAAACCTCTGAGCTCTGCTTGTCCACTCTGTGGAAGAACCATAAAGAATGAGTCCACACAAAGACTTGATGTGAGCAGTGTGTCAGAGACTCCCTGTAGTGGTGAAGGTTTACAGTCACATTAGTTGGTTCAGACTCAAACAAGGTATATCTCTGTCTCCTTCACTGAACAAGACTGAAGTGTTGGAGCAGGGAATCTGCTGGGATCAGATTAGTTATACTGCGCAGCTCCCAGTAGGAATATGCTGAATTGAGAACATTTAACTACTTCCTACATGCATTCATTGTTGGACGTCAGCTCTGATGCCGACACTGGGGAGAAAAGGCCACAGAGAATGGCGGATTGAGGCTATGAAAGTCAGTCTGGGCCGAGTCAGTGTAGCGTGAGGGCCAGGAATACATGAAAAACAGTTTATTTTCAACTCAAAACGCAAAACACAAAACCCTCTTTTAGCGAAACAAAATACAACAGGAGGCTAAACCAATACACAAGGCAAACTTAGCGAGCTACTGTAATAACCAGGCAAACTTCTCCAACACAGTCATCATGTGCTGGTTAGGTGCAACACTGAACATTCTTAAACAAACAACTAATCTCTTGTGCCCCGTTGTACATCAACTTTAAACATTTGATTTTCCATTTTGACTGACTAATAATTTATGATATATGTTTGTCTTTTACACCTGGACTCTGGCTCCATCCTATCTGACTCCCCACAGGACCCAAGGCTGTTAAAGCGAATGCATCTTGTCTTCAAAGCTTGGTGTTCCTTCCTTTGGATAACAAGACGCGATGATGCATAAGTGAGAATGCAAACATTCTCACTCACAGCGAGATAAGGTGGCACAAACAATTCCATTGCTGCAGAGAGACATTCCACCAGAGCCAGAGAAAGGGGTTAAAAGGCAGAAACAACAGATCGGGGGCTCTTTGCATCACACCTTCGTGGTGTGTGCACTGATCTCCCCAGCTGGTTTTTGGTTTGTTGATGTACACGATCAACATCCATGCTTTTTGATTTGCTTTCCCCATTATTTTTATTTTCCTTTGATTTAACAATAAATCTTACAAAAGACAATTTCCACCACAGCCACCCCTAAGGTCTCCCGTTTATCCATAACCCCCATTTATCAGGGCTTGGGACCAGCACAGAAGTCACTGGCTTGCAACCCCTGTGGCCAGATTTGAAGAGTATCAAATACTGACAGTTAAACTAGAATAGACTATTACTGTCATACATATGCAGGATAACAGACTCATCGCCCTCTGAAATCAACTGTAACTCTGTTGTTTAACTTGACTCAAACTGACAACAACTCACTGTGACTCTAGAACAGGTTGGTTTTTGAAATCAATAAACGCAGCCCTTGACAAGTTGCTCTTGAAGGAAACACAGCTGGGTCCAGGTCCAGCAGGTTCTCGTTTCTGATGGGACCTGTTAGAAAAACACCAACGCTCAGTCTCACACACCTAAATGAGCAGTAACAGTGAATCAGTGATGTGTCTGTGACTTGGAGACAGAATCATCATCATCTTACCTCTGAGCTTTTTTCTGGCTATCATGCTCCCCACATAGACTGGTTTTAGAGGGAGGGGGCTCCCTCTTCCCTGTCCTCACACTGATTCATGCTGCTGGATTCACACTTTCTACTGTACCTTCATGTGGAGAAGAAACACAAATTATGCATCTGCACATCAACTCAAGTCCTCCATCATCATCAGCTGCTCCTGCACTGATAGTCTCTTCTTCTCTGGTTTATATCAGTGTCAGCTGGACGCTGAATGAAAACCAAGACTAGCGTTACCTCAAGTCTGGCACCACAGCAAATATTTAGTATGTAATTATAAGGTATGTAAATATTTAGTTTCAAGGTAATACACTATGGTATAGTACTGTATAGTACAGTATATTGCATTACTGTAAGTCAAACTGACATCAATCACCAAAGTTTGATCCTGAATAAAACACGTTCCACAAATTAGTACAACTATACAGTAAAATTGGATGATCGTTACCGTAGAACTGTCAAGGAACAGTAATGTACTAATCTGAGAAACCTGTTTTATTCAAGTTCAGTTATTTAGTTAATGATATACTGAGCACTGTGCGGAGAGTGGGAAGTGCTGTTGCCTGGTATAAATTGTGAAAGGGGAAAGCTATGGGCCCAGTGAATGTGCTCCTCAGTAATAAATGAGCACTTTGTCAAGACACTCAGTAACAACGTTGAGCAGAACTCCTCAGTCATGGTTTTATTTCAGCTGCTTCCATAACTACAACAGGGGCAATGATCAATCAGCATCAGACTGATTCTATTTAAACTCCAAACACTGTATCAGTTTGTTTAGATCCTGTTGTGATGGAGCAGCCAACGCCCTGCTTTCTGCTTCAAACAGCTGAATGACGAGTCGGTCACCAGTTAACATGGTCACTGAAAAACTCAGAACACTGACAGGAAGAAGAAAGCCACTACATTTCTAAACCTCAATCAGTCTGAGAGTTTGCTCCTGTACCTGGATCAACTGATTACTGAGGCTCTATCTCCTCTGTGTTCCGTTCAGTCCCCAGCTCAGCCGTGTTCCGTTCAGTCCCCAGCTCAGCCGTGTTCCGTTCAGTCCCCAGCTCAGCCGTGTTCCGTTCAGTCCCCAGCTCAGCCGTGTTCCGTTCAGTCCCCAGCTCAGCCGCGTTCCGTTCATTCCCCAGCTCAGCCGCGTTCCGTTCATTCCCCAGCTCAGCCGCGCGCTGTTCAGTCCCTAGTCCAGCCGCGCGCTGTTCAGTCCCCAGTCCACGTTCTAGCCCAGTCGAGCCCCGTCCCAGTCCAGTCGAGCCCCGTCCAGGTTCCCGTCCAGTCGAGTCCAGTCCAGGTTCCCGTCCAGTCGAGTCCCGTCCAGGTTCCCGTCCAGTCGAGTCCCGTCCCAGTCCAGTCGAGTCCCGTCCCAGTCCAGTCGAGCCTAGTCCAGGTTCCCGTCCAGTCGAGTCTAGTCCAGGTTCCCGTCCAGTCGAGGCTAGTCCAGGCCCCCGTCCAGTCGAGTCCTGTCCCAGTACAGTCGAGTCCTGTCCCGGTCCAGCCCAGTCCCGCGCAGGTCTTGTCCCAGCCTAGAGGTCATCACCTGTAGAACAAGTGCTATGCACACCCGATCAGGCCCGACGTCTGCTCCGTCGAGCTTGGCAGCGGCAAGCAGCCATGCCAGCTCCAGAGGAGACGCCTTTTCAGTCCCTGCCGGCTCCTGTGAGGAGCCTGAGGGCAGCGCCGCCGGCTCCTGTGAGGAGCCTGAGAGCAGCGCCGCCGGCTCCTGTGAGGAGCCTGAGAGCAGCGCCGCCGGCTCCTGTGAGGAGCCTGTGAGCAGCGCCTCCGGCTCCTGTGAGGAGCCTGAGAGCAACGCCGCAGGCTCAAGTCAGGACGCCGTTCCTGTCCCTGTTCCGGTTCCTGTCGACCAAGTAGAGGTCGTTCCAGTTCCTGTTCCTGTCGGCCAAGTTGAGGTCGTTCCAGTTCCTGTTCCTGTCGGCCATGTTGAGGCCGTTCCTGTTCCTGTCGGCCATGTTGAGGCCGTTCCTGTTCCTGTCGGCCATGTTGAGGCCGTTCCAGTTCCTGTTCCTGTCGGCCAAGTAGAGGTCGTTCCAGTCCCTGTCGGCCATGTTGCGGCCGTTCCAGTTCCTGTCCCAGTCCCTGTCGGCCATGTTGCGGCCGTTCCAGTTCCTGTCCCAGTCCCTGTCGGCCATGTTGCGGCCGTTCCAGTTCCTGTCCCAGTCCCTGTCGGCCATGTTGCGGCCGTTCCAGTTCCTGTCCCAGTCCCTGTCGGCCATGTTGCGGCCGTTCCAGTTCCTGTCCCAGTCCCTGTCGGCCATGTTGCGGCCGTTCCAGTCCCTGTTCCTGTCGGCCATGTTGCGGCCGTTCCAGCCCCTGTTCCTGTCGGCCATGTTGCGGCCGTTCCAGTTCCTGTTCCTGTTGGCCATGTTGCAGCCGTTCCAGGTTCTGTTCCTGTCGGCCATGTTGCGGCCGTTCCAGTTCCTGTCCCAGTCCCTGTCGGCCATGTTGCGGCCGTTCCAGCCCCTGTTCCTGTCGGCCATGTTGCGGCCGTTCCAGCCCCTGTTCCTGTCGGCCATGTTGCGGCCGTTCCAGCTCCTGTTCCTGTCGGCCATGTTGCGGCCGTTCCAGCTCCTGTTCCTGTCGGCCATGTTGCGGCCGTTCCAGTTCCTGTCCCAGTCCCTGTCGGCCATGTTGCGGCCGTTCCAGTTCCTGTCCCAGTCCCTGTCGGCCATGTTGCGGCCGTTCCAGTCCCTGTTCCTGGCGGCCATGTTGAGGTCGTTCAGGTTCCTGTTCCTGGCGGCCATGTTGAGGTCGTTCAGGTTCCTGTTCCTCTCGGCCAAGTAGAGGTCGTTCCAGTCCCTGTCGGCCATGTTGAGGCCGTTCCAGTTCCTGTTCCAGTCCCTGTCGGCCATGTTGAGGCCGTTCCAGTTCCTGTCCCAGTCCCTGTCGGCCATGTTGCGGCCGTTCCAGTTCCTGTCCCAGTCCCTGTCGGCCATGTTGCGGCCGTTCCAGTTCCTGCCCCAGTCCCTGTCGGCCATGTTGCGGCCGTTCCAGTTCCTGTCCCAGTCCCTGTCGGCCATGTTGCGGCCATTCCAGTTCCTGTCCCAGTCCCTGTCGGCCATGTTGCGGCCGTTCCAGTTCCTGTCCCAGTCCCTGTCGGCCATGTTGCGGCCGTTCCAGTTCCTGTCCCTGTCGGCCATGTTGCGGCCGTTCCAGTTCCTGTCCCAGTCCCTGTCGGCCATGTTGCGGCCGTTCCAGTTCCTGTCCCAGTCCCTGTCGGCCATGTTGCGGCCGTTCCAGTTCCTGTCCCAGTCCCTGTCGGCCATGTTGCGGCCGTTCCAGTTCCTGTCCCAGTCCCTGTCGGCCATGTTGCGGCCGTTCCAGTCCCTGTTCCTGTCGGCCATGTTGCGGCCGTTCCAGCCCCTGTTCCTGTCGGCCATGTTGCGGCCGTTCCAGCCCCTGTTCCTGTCGGCCATGTTGCGGCCGTTCCAGTTCCTGTCCCAGTCCCTGTCGGCCATGTTGCGGCCGTTCCAGTTCCTGTCCCAGTCCCTGTCGGCCATGTTGCGGCCGTTCCAGCCCCTGTTCCTGTCGGCCATGTTGCGGCCGTTCCAGCTCCTGTTCCTGTCGGCCATGTTGCGGTCGTTCCAGTTCCTGTCCCAGTCCCTGTCGGCCATGTTGCGGCCGTTCCAGTTCCTGTTCCTGTCGGCCATGTTGCGGCCGTTCCAGCCCCTGTTCCTGTCGGCCATGCTGCGGCCGTTCCAGTCAGTCTCGGAGTGGCAGTCCCGGCGGACCTCCAGGAGGAGGTCGCGCCAGCCGCAGTCCCGGCGGACCTCCAGGAGGAGGTCGCGCCAGTCGCAGTCCCGGCGGACCTCCAGGAGGGGGTCGCGCCCGTCGCGGCTCCGGCCGCACCCGCATCGGTTCCTGGCGGCCCGGCTCCGGCCGCACCCGCATCGGTTCCTGGCGGCCCGGCTCCGGCCGCACCCGCATCGGTTCCTGGCGGCCCGGCTCCGGCCGCGTCTCCACGTCTGTCTTTGTCTCTGGTTCCTGCCTCGTCCCTGTCTCTGCTGCCGGACTGGTGGCCTCGCCCTCGGCGCATCCTGCTGCTTGGATGGCGCTGCCTCCTGCGGCGTCGTCCGCCTTGACTCCTCAGCCTCCTGGATCAGCGTCCACCTGGAGGGCATCGCTGTTCGGGGTGGTCCTCGTGGACGCTGGCCCAGCTCAAGGGCACTAGGCGTGCCACCCGCTCTCAGCGGCGGCTGAGCAGGATCTCACCGCGTCTCCACCCGCCGTGAGGGAACTCCTGGACTCTGAGTTGTCCTGGTCATGGACTTTGTTCCTGTCTCGTGGACATTCATGTTGTTTTCTGGTTTGAGGCTCGTCCTTGTTTTGTGTTTTTGGTGGGTCCTCTGGTCTGTTGTGTTCGGGCGTGAATTTTGTTTGATGGGGGTTCTCGTTTTGCCCTCCCCCAGTCCGCCCTCCGCCCGCCCTGTCGGTGTTCCGTGCGGGTTGTTTTTGGTTCTGTCCCTCCGCCGGTCCTCCCTCCGCCCGCCCTGCTCGGGTTGTTGTTTTTTTCTTTTGGTCGTCTGGAATCCGCCCTTGGGAGGGGGGTACTGTCACGATCTGGGTTTTGTGTCTAGTTGTTTCCTGTTTTATTTTGGTAGTCTCCTGGTTTCTGTTTCTGCTCGAGCTTTACTTCCGGTTTTTGTCTTGTCACAGCTGTCCCTGCTTCACCTGGTCGTTATCCGCACCTGCACTTTATCAATAATCAAGCCACTTTGTATTTAACCACCACCTGTGTCCTTAGTTCTCCGCCAGATCGTTGTTTGTGTGTACCTGTCATAGCTCCCAGTTTCTTTGATCCTGTCTGGCCGTGTTTTACGTACCTTGTTTCTGGACTGCTGATTCTGAGCCTGCCTTATCCCTGCCTGTTCTGTCTGCCTTGGTGTTGTACCCGCCTGTTACCGACCTTGCCTGCCTGACCACGATCTGACGCTCGACGATTCTGGTATTGTATCTCTCTCATATATGAACCTTGCCTGTCCCTGACGCCGTCTCTGCCTAACCGGAATAAACCACCTTTTGATCACCGTCAACCTGTGTACGCTGTGCATTTGGGTCCTCATCCGAGCGTTCTTGACATGTTTACAGGAAATCAAATCAGGGGCGTCGTGAACAAAGACTTGCGCAGACTTCCTAGTATCACTGCTTAATCACCAAAATAACAGTGCTAACACAATGTAACCAATGTATAGAAGCTGTTAACTGATACAAGAGAACAGATAATGAGGAAGCAGCTTCACTGAATAAGAGGTCTCTTATTGTGAAAGTCTGCCCCTTTTTCTTCTTCCTGCCTGTTCCAGGTGCAGCCCCGCCTCATTCGAGGAACCAGCTGTGCCAGTTTAATTGTTTGTCTTTGTCTCTAGGAACTTTGTATGAACTGTGTCTGTCTTAGTCTTAGTTCTTTAATGTTGTTTGTGTCTGATGCAGCATATAAACAGGGAATATTACATAAAACCATTCTAGCTGCTGCAGCAGTTTATCTGCCACTACAGCTGCTTGATTCAGCATGAAGCTTCAAGATAAAGAGTAAACATCCAACACCAGAACTACAAGCAGTGACCAGTCGGCCACCAGTTAACGTGGTCATTGGCAAAATGGAAACACTGACAGAACAGGATAAACTCAGCAGAAGCAGAAAGCCACCACATTTCTGGACCTCAGTCAGTCTGAGCGGTCAGTACCTCTGACTGTGAGCTCAGAACCAAGGGACACACCCTCACATCGGGTTCTTGTTAGTGTTAATTTGACAGAAGTGAAACGTGTCTCTTTTTCCTCTACAAACAAACAAACATACTCTGTTACAGCATGACTCAGTTAATGTTGTTAAACACTCACCTCAACTTTTCTTCTTCTTCCTCCATTCTTGTTCTTCTTCGTGTTTAATTAAACTTCCTTCTGATCTGTTCTTCTGTTGTTTGCTCCTGTACCTGGATCATATGATAACTCAGGCTCCACCCCCCTCTCTTTACACAAAACCAGGTGAGTTTACATGAAGTAATTATTAATCTCTGATGCAGCACATAAACAGGGCATGTTACATAAAACCTGTTAAAGTGTTTTTCAGCTACAGCAGCAGGTTGTCTGTGTATCCAGCTGATTGTTTTAGTATGTAGGCTAGTAGTAAAATTGAAAATAATTAAAAACTTGAAATAATTGTTTTTCCTTCATCCTCTATTTATTATATTCTTTAATTTTATTTCTGTTCTTTAAGGCTCTGAGTCCTTTGTCTCACATGTAATAAAAGGCAAGGAGAGGGACCAGATCCACAGAGCCATGTACAGGTGAGCAGAGCTACACCATCAACATGCATACACGCATCTCCATCAATCATCTGACTGTCGTCAGCTTATTTTCTCTGTAACAGTCACCCTGCAGCGCAGCATTGTTCCTGCTATTGTACGGATGCATGAAGCTGATGGATGTGTTTAAGCTCATACCACCATTGCCCAATTACGGGCCCTGAGTGACACTGCTAACTCATTTAGCAGAACAAGGTCACAGACTAGCCTTCCTGAATTACAGTTGTTTCATTGCAAGAGGTTTCCCTCTTACAGTAGGTGCATGCTCCACCTCATTCACTCAACCCTTGCTAGTCCGTCAATGTGGCCAGGCCACATCACAGTGCTTGTTCATCAGTCGATCCAGTCCAGCTACTCTCACTTCAGCTTATGTACCCTTTGCTTTTTGCTGTTTATTTCTGGTTTTGTTATCTAGTCCTTGTCACAACGCTCTACTGTAGGTAGCGGACCCACCTGCACAGCGGAGACAAGACTTGGTGGATGAATCAGTTTAATTGTACTCGTGGTCAGGCAGGCAAGGGTCGATACACAATGGAGACAGTTACGGTACAGGCACGGATCAGACAGTCGTTGGTCTAGAGACAGGCTTGGGTTAGACTTACGGCAAGGCAGGATCAAAGGCAAGGCAGGAGGCAAGGTCAGGAAAAGCAGGGTCATACACGGATCTAGATACAAATACAATGCTGGAATGCTGGCTAGTACGACGCAGACAATCTGGCAACTAGGCAGGGCAAGAGCTGGTGCTTAAATACGGAGTGATGATGACTAGATGGGTGAGATAATTAGAACCGGAGGTAAAGCTGGCAGAGACTAACAATGACTAGGACAGGAAGTGTCACGAACATAAAGCATAACTGATTTGAAATAACTTAAGACAGTGATGTAATAGCTGAGTCCATGACAGTCCTGTGAGCCAGGTTTCCCTGCCTATGGTGTTTTTCCTCCCACGCCTTGTGTTTTTGTGTTGAGTGTTTGAGTGTGGAGTGTTTTTGATTGTGCTGCATGCTTTTTATTAAAGACAGTTGTCTGTCCATTTCAATTTGACGCGGTCTGCCATTTTGTGGCAGATTATAACAGTACTGACCATCCAAAATGGACCCAGCCCAACTCAGAAGGAGGGGTCATTCTTGGCCTTTTCAGCTACGAAGTCCACAAACCAGCAGGAGAGGTTGGTTTAATGGACAATGCTAATGCAATGTGCTACAGGCAATGCCTGCTTGGTATTACAGATGTGTGTGACTTTGTGCTGGCCCTGGCAAGACTGAGGGCTGATTTATCCATCGGAAATCCTACTGCAGCCATTCATGTAGGCTATGCCCAGCCACTCCAACTGTGTCCCAGACCCTAGAACCTGCCATTGTGCTCTTTGTTTCAGAGGCCCAAGTTCAGTCATGTAATTTCATGTAATTACTTTGATTTGGCTTACCTGTCTTGTCTTTTATTTAACTTGTATTTAGTCTTAGTTTGTGCACTGTCTTTGTTTATTCATTGTTGTATCCTTGTTACCTGTCCATCGTGCTCCTGCCCTTTTTTTACAATAAATGTTTACTTTAGGTGACCACGTTTACTTTAACAATGCTTTTAAACAGCCTGATATGTAATGCAGTTGTTAGACAGGCTTGGATTTTAGTGTGGAATCATGGTGCTTCTCGGTGAACAACACTGTCTACAAGGAGACAGACGCCCAGTGTTGCTCTCAAGATGTCACTTATACCAAAGACACGGGCAGAAAGCTTGATCTGAGTCATATTTACTACACCAGTATTTACTTGGTATTGGATCGACTCCAAAGTTTGCAGTATCGCCAACCCACAATTTACTTAGGCGCTGACAGCAAAAAGTAGGTAGCAGGTAAGAGGTAAGTCGGTACGGAAAACAGAAGTTAAAAACTACGCTACGTTTATAGATCACTCTGTCACGGGGAGCGCTCGCTCTAACAGATAGGTAACGTATACGTAAACCAAGGCATGGCCCTCGAAAGCTAACAGGATATCACCCAGGTAAAACAACTCACTGGGAATCAGTCATCAGTTAACGTGTTCACTCTTTTTTTATATAACACCAGTTTACGTTAGCCAATGAAGCGCCTACTGCTACCGTCCTACCAGTTAGGGTTATGTAATGTAAACCAAGTGCTTCATCCACAGATTACTCTGTCGCTGAAAGCGCACACTAACAGATAAGTAACGTGAATCGGTACATATGTTTTAGTTCAGGGTAAAAAGTTTAGGGAGGCTCTTAGTTGTTTATGGACTGCTCTTAGACAGAGGAAGGGTAATTTTACGTGTCTTAAGCAGTGGCGGGATCATGGGAAAATTCAGATTGTGTGAACAATCTCAATGTTACACAAGACATTGACAGATCAGATCAAGACTTGGAGACTGATATCGTGGAGCTACAGACAATGAGAGTATATTGATGTACTATAAGAAATAGGTCAGGGCCTTATCCACCTGGCCAGTAGAACTTTCAGGATGTAGTTTATCCAAAGGTACCTGACAGGGCCGCTGGATTTAATGTGGAGAAACGTAGCCAGCTGCACTCCTAGACCTGCAAATAACTTGGGAACGGATGCTGCTCTGTTTGTAACTGATGCTAAATTTTTAAGGTTAAATGGTCAGCTGAGTGAATATAGCAGCAGGTCCGTGGAACCTGACCACAATGAATCTTTCTGTCCACAGTTTCTCTACATGAACTGTGAAAAGCATTAACAAGGCAGAACTTTGTAGCAGACCACAGGCTGTTTGGGCAAAGAAACTGTGAAACTGAGCTCCCAGTGGAGAACTTTGTACAAGCCTCCTCTTACGAACCACACAGCTGACCTTCGGTGGCAGATTTCACATGGTGCAATTGCCACAAATGTTCTTTCTGTGCTGAATCTTGCTGCTTCTAATCAGTGACCGTTCTGTGGTTACAGGGAAATGTTTTTGAAGTTTTTATTGAATGTAGGAGACTTACCTGACTTGCTGTTTTATCTCATGTTTTTAGTTTGTTTAGTGTGATTTTTAGGGCTCCTATTTTTATTCTCTCAGTCTGATATAGCAGAGCTTCAGAATAGCTATGTCGGCTGTTTAATTCTTTACTGGGAGAAGCAAAGCTAGCCTTCAGTGCTACATAAATGTATTCATTATCAAACACAGCCTCAGTAAAAACCAATAATATAAGACAATAACTAATAGAATGCCGCACCGTCTGCATTAGCTGCTAACATTAGTCCGCGATAGAACCAATAACCATGTGGGTTAATTCGCCTCGCCTCCAGCTAGCAGCACATCTCACTAAACACACACTGCTCGGCGGCAGAGACCTTTATCGACGCAAACGCAATACTAAAGCAGAAACAGCATCCACAACCCTGCACAGCTCACGTAAGTAAGCTTTTTACTCTCTTCTATGTGACCTGTATAACAATTATTGTCCAGATGCTGGCTGAACTCTTAATCCACACTGTTTTACAGGACTGCATAATCGCACACACAACACATCACATCACATCCTCCATCATTCCTTTTATTTGCCCACCTGCGTATATAGATCCAACACACAACCAGGACAGCTGTGTCAGACATCACTAAGCACAGTAAGGCAGCGATCATTAGTTCACCCCACCACTGTACTCTGTACACCGTACTGTACTCTCTACTCACAGTTTGTTCAATGACTTTTTAAAATGCTGCAGAGTCTGACTGGACTCAGGGAGAGACATCCTTCTCTTCTGGCATTAAAGAAACAGCAGCTCAATGCTGCCACCTGCTGGTATAAACTGTTGTTATTTAGTGTCAGACAGTGAAGCAACATAAACGCTGCTACACTGATGATGCTACTTCTATGACACATTGAATTATTGTATAAGCTTGATTCTGATCTTCCTACAGGCTTTAGACCTAAACTAAACTTTTATGATGGTTTTTTGACCTAATGTCAGTAACCTTGCATCAACATATTAACACTGAAAGTAAGGTCTAATTGAATCATTTCACCACAGTAGCTCGCCTATTAAGAGTTTAGAAAACAGCTTGGAAAAAGCAATCACTTGGGTGCTAATTAAAACTGCTGAGCTATACAAACATCCCCACTGTGTTTTGAAGAAACACAACACTGTCGACTGCTCCAGCTCTGACACATCCCAGCTCCTGCTTCTTTCTCTGGAGGCGTTTTGAACTGGCTGCCAGGGAAGCTGATATTACACAGAGGCAGATCACAGCCTCCCCGGTCCTGTTCCTCCCACGCACATTTAAAAGAGCTCCGCGTATCTGCTGCAGTTAATGCTCGTTCTGGCAAGTCAACCAATTGCTATGAAAATGATCTGGTTTCATGACTGCAGTCACCCAGGTTTGTCATCAGGGTCAATGAATGGCAGGTTCATCTGATGTGTTAAAATAATCAGACTTTTTTAGTGGTAAAAATTAACGGATATCTTAGATGTAAAATATATTAATTAGTAGTCATATGACTACTGATCTCGAGGTTTCATCCTGAGATTCAGTAAACAGGCATTTTACAGTACACATTTTTGTTTTAGGAGCTTTTAAAACCATCTGGTTTTGCCAAGTTATTTCCTATACTTATAGTGAACATCTCTCCAAAACTGCTCTGTTTTATTTTGATTTCCTATACGGCTGTGAACCCTGACAAGAGCACAGCAGCGTGATCTCACAGGCTGACACAAGGCTGAAGGTAGCATCAGTTAAAATAACCAAAATAAATTTGACCCCAAGCACCCATGGTTTACAGCAACAGTGGCCAATAAAGACAGTGGAGGAAACGACTACAGTGTAACGGGATCTAAGACCTTCACCAGACAAACGTTCAAACTCACACCTACAGGTAGTTCAGCATCATCAGGTACTGTAAACTGACTCCTTGCTCTCATCTTCTCTCAGTCTTCTGCTTCCCACACTGTCATATGCTTCCATTTACAGCCCTTACTGTACATCATCGTACCGGTCAAATCAACATTTTCCGCTAACTGCTACCATTTTTTTAAAATATAGCAACTGAACCTCATTCCCAATGTCACTTTACGAAGCTGAAGGACACAAACGCTGCCTCTGCTTCACTAATTGCTGCTTTATTACTCTGCACGTGGTGGACTTGATCACACTGAATGCACTGGGTATCTGAGCAGGACGATAGCCTAGCGATAACCTTGACACAGCCCATAACTCACACTGAGATAACATTTGCTGTGCAGAGATGGGAAACACTGGATAAAGTGTAATAGTCTTCACTTGGAGCTGCTTTGAGATTAAATGGTGTAAAGAAGATACATGTACTGTATCTGTCCTCAAGGTAGATTGAAAGACAGACTCTGCAGCCAGAGAGCAGGCCACCCTGTGTATAAACAGCCACAGATGGAATTTAGATGTGGTGTGTCTACAGACACAGATCCACTGATGATCCACCATGTGCTGCTACCAGCAGATACTGGTGGATTCTCCAACTGGGTTCTCACTGCACAGTGGAATGAGGAAAACATGATGATGATGATGAAAATCTGAATCTTTCAGAACCATCCCGTGTGGTAAAATTGTAAAGTTAGAGCTTCTAGAGCTTTCACTTTAAGAGGGAGGGGTCAAATGCAAGACTTCAAGAAAGTACATCTATATGGGACTAACTTTGGCTGTTCAGTTCTGGTTCGACAGTCCTGTCTGTGTTTAGTTAATGGAACAAACCTCCTGCAGCTTCAGACAGGTTCCATCAGTTAACAGAGACAAAGCTGTTAGTCTGAGTTGACAACTTTTCTTTATTAAGGGTTTCTTTAAGTTATAGATCTGCCCTGTACAACAAAAGATTCACACACAGATAAAGACAAGAGGAACACAATAAGACTGTGAACACACAAAACCACATCCTTGTACTTGCGGTACAGGGAAGTGAGGACCGCCATTAACTTAATACCCTTTGCAGGTTGCAAGTACGTTTTTGGCTCTCACCTCAATAAAAGTACAAATACATGCACACACTGATACATAAAATCAACAGTTTAGAAATAATTAGACATACAGACAGCGTCATGGGTTGTCCTCATGGCCTCTTCGTGGTACTGTAGGACATACCCTTAACAAAAGTGATTTTTTTGATTACCAGGCAAATTCTCCTTTTCAGTACCCTGCCATAGAAGTGTGACCCCCTTGTCGTAACACTTTTATCCTGCTTCTTAAAAAAAGGGACAGTTGCCCCGGCAACTACCAGTGTCACGTACAGGCAAACTAGAATTTGGCTGCACTCTCAAGAGCAGGAGAGCGGGAGAAACTGGATTACTAAGGCCTACAAACAT
Source organism: Betta splendens (assembly GCF_900634795.4). NCBI lineage: Eukaryota > Metazoa > Chordata > Actinopteri > Anabantiformes > Osphronemidae > Betta > Betta splendens. The sequence continues at coordinate 2,441,161 of NC_040901.2, read as the reverse complement.
AGCAAGAGGGAGGATCCAAAAGCAATAACTCCCGGACAAACGTTCAAATGCAAATAGTTTTAATTAATAAGTACACACAAAAAGGAATACAACTAAAGGCATTGCATGTGCAGGAAGACAAACCAATACAGATTACTGGATAACTAATAGTCACTTCAAGTAGGGAAAACGAATCAATAAATCAAAACTAAGGACATGTAACAAACACAAGGACAACACACTAGTCTGTGTGTCTTGACTGAAGACGGGACAGGCACAAGATGGCCAGATCAAACAGCGGTAACATCCACATTGTCAGTCTGGACTTTGCCATTTCCTGTTTCATTTTGACATTTCCTGTTTTGTTCCTGTTTCAAGTCACGTGCCCTGTTAGCTGTTTCTGTTTAGTAATCATCGCAATGTATTTAGTCTCCAGCCCGTACCTCAGTTCTCCGCCAGATCGTAGCGTGTAATCACCTCAGTCCAGCATTTCATCCTCAGTTCCAGTCCAGATCCATAAGATCCTGTTTTGTTATCAGACTTACCTGTCTTTGCCTGTTCCCTGTCAGTACTTTTTGCCGGTGTTTTGGATCTCCTGTTGCTGACTATTGCATGTCTGACTGTCTGGAGTTATTCCCCATTAAACGAACATCTAAGTTAGTTCTGTCTCCGGCTGTGCTTGTGGGTCCTGCATCACGCTTGCTTCCTGACTGTTTCTGACACATTGACATTGACAATTATCAATAAACTGACAAAGACAGTGCACAAACTAAGGCTTTAAATACAAGTACAACAGGTGACAGCAATGAAATAATAACAGGAAAACACATGATCTACAACAACACAAAAGAGAGCCAGAGTGCCCCCTGAAAGCATGGATCTCTGAGTCCTCACAGAGCCCCCTCCCCTAGGTTCGGATTCCAGACAGGCCAAAACCCTGGGTTAGACTAGCAGGGCGGATGGAAGGAGGCCCAGAGGCTCAGCACCACGTCTAACTCCTGGCAAAGCGTTCAGTTGAAAGCCCAGAGCCGGACAGATTACCTGGACTCACCTATTGAATCAGTCAACCGGGAGGACTGTGCGGCTTAAAGATTCAATAAACTGAAGATATTGAAGTCTTGGTAAAGAGCAGCAGCTCAGGACCAGTTCATCTGAAGCACAGAGAACAGTAGTTCAAACCATTTGATGTTGACAGAGCTTACCACAAACGAGGTGTGTAGGACCCAAAAGCACAGCTTCAAAGACAAGGTTCGATTGAGCAGTCTTTAATGCTCACAAGGGTAGCCAGACAGGCAGGGGTTGGTACACAGGTTAAGAGAGCAACAGTACAAGCAGGGATCAGGGAATCAGCAGATGGTTCTAGGCATTGGTCAAAAATCCAGCAAGGCGGAGTCCGAGTACAACAGTCAAGGAGCAAGCAAAGCAGGGTCAAAGCAAGAACACGGTTCGAAACACGGTTTAGACCTACTGGGTTTGAGTGCTGGAAAGTAGGCATGAAGAAACAAATAAATCTAGCAACGAGGGTGTAGACAGTGGGGTGACCCCCGAACATGCAGTAGGAACCAGGGAGCTGAACGAAGCTGAGGCCGAGTGGCGTTCAGGAACCAGAAGTCATGGGAAGGAGCTGATCAGCCAAGGACCTCCCACCAGCAACCCCGGGGGAAACACCTGCAGACATGAAAGCAGAGTACTACTGGGACTGAAGCAGACGAGGTTGTGTCTGGACCACCAGGAACCGAGGCAGGCGTGGTCATCACCGGACCACCAGGAACCGAGGTAGGCGTGGTCGCTTCCGGACTACAAGGAAACAAGGCAGGAGTGTCCTAGTGTCCTATATCACTGATCTAAACGGATCGTTCAATTTTTATAATATTGTCAACCACTGGAAGCTGTTTCTAGTTTGTGTGTCAGCATTAAGAGGAGAAAAAGACTTGAAGCTTATACGTACAGTAGAAGAATTATATCCCAACAAACTGCAGATCCTTATGAATGCTCCATATTCCTTCAGTCATTTTACAGCACATTTTAAAAGTATCAGTTACCATGGTGACAACACCATTAAAACCAGGCAGTCTGTCCTTTTAGGAGATACCATTGGCTTTCTGCTCCCCTCAGACACACACGCCCCAGATATGTGTGACTAGATGATGCAAAAACATGAGGAACTGGGATGGATTCAGTAAACTGAATGTGTAAAGGTAATTTCTGTGCTGGAGAGTCTGCTGTGAACAGCATTCGCGTTGATAATTAGTGGGAAATAACGTTTTGGGTGTGACATTTGCAGCAGCAAGTACAAGACACAGTTACTGTATGTGTCATAATAAAACCACAAGTACATGTTGTGGAGTCATCCTCAAATTTTACTTTTTTCAAATGTACCTCAGCCAGAACATTGTGACTAATGGAAGTGGTGGTAAGAGCAGGCCACAAAAACTAAGACTAAAGAAAATAACAGCAACTCACAACAGAAACACTATGAGAGCTGTGAACAGACCCTAAAAAATGTTAGTGACATCAGCAACAACCTCCAGAGGGCAAGTGTGAAGGTGTCACAATCTAACGTTGTGAACAGAACAAAATACAAACACTGTACCAGGAGCAGAAGCTTGTAAGTTGTGCATTCAACCCAGATGTAAATACCTGGAAATCTAGAACAAGCTGAATAGATCTACTGTCATACTGTATTCTTCTTTGGATGCCAAATGTTTTCAGCCTACAGCAAAAATGAAGGAATGAGCCTCGTTCTGACAAATCTCAAAGACAAGACAGAACCTCACGCATGCTGTTCACCTACGGAGCCAACAGATCTGTAGACAAGCCTGTAATCATGGCCTCCACTTCATCTTTCACCAGAATCAAATGTTAGCTCTGCCTTACTCAGTGATATGCTGAGCCTCTCTCCCCCCACTCATTTTCAGCCCCTCCCATCCAGTCCATTAGGACAAGGAGTTTACACCACAAGAACACTGTCTTCTCCACTACAGTGAACCTGGACAGTGTCCTGATCCCCCCAGATACAACTCCTCTCTCCCCCCACCCTACAGACAGTCACTGACTTTTCTAATTGCAATATTTTTGATTTTGCACAGCCACTATTCATCTATGTGTAGTTCATGTGCAACCACTAGTAAACAAATGTCTATGTATGTTTATGTTAACCTCATATCTTTGATACCTCATCCTCCTTTGATATGAGGTTAGTATAAACATATACAGTAGGTGGCATTGAAGTTTAGCACTTGTCTCTAGGTATCATAGACCCTTTAAATCCTTTTTTTTAGTTTGTTCTTTACATCATTTTGTGGTCTGCCAGTTTATAAATGAGCAGACTTCGACCAGTCACTCAGTGACAGTAAAGCCCTGAAGAGGGGCTGCAGGCCTGGACATGAAGCCTTGGGGATGCTGGGAGATGGTCACAGCTCACTGTACTTTACATGTTCAGCCACGTGAGTAGTGCCCCCATTCAGTGATGGATATGAACTGTGCTGAATGTGTGTTAGGATCAGAGAGAGGCAACAGACAAGGGAGCACAAGTCGTCAGCGCTCACCGAAAGAGTCGTCCAACTCGGTGTGTTTATCGAGCACAAAGACAGGAAACATAGATCTGTCTTACAGGAGGATAGTAACTGTGCACAATGAAGATCACCTTTTATCTTTCACATTCCTTAGTGCATAAGGTCAAAGAGCCATACCCACATGACCTTTTCAGCATAAGAAGTCTTATTAGTCCTGTTATCCAGTGGCTTCCTGAGCACGTCTGGTCAACCACAAGTTGCACAGTTTTATTTACGTGAATACATTTTTACTGACTTCTTTCATGTTTAGTTTGATTGTGGGTCTGCCTTTGTTTGTCTGTTCACTGACTTCTAGTTATTAACCACAGCTTGTAATTAGTCTGTACTGTAAGCTAATGAGTTTGCTTCCCAGTTTGTTCAAATTTCAAATTAAGATTTCAGTCCCACAGTCCTGTTGCTGATTGGCTCATTCTGCTGAAGGTTGGTTGAGCAGCAGGATTCTCTCATCAGGGCCTGTAGACATTCAGACCTGTAGGATGTGAAAACAGGGTCTGATCTGAAACACAGCAAATAATGGAAGACCTGGAACTCTGAAAGCAGAGTCACATGTCTGCAAAACATGTTCCAAAACTTTCAAGATGGAAATTTGCTACACTGAAAAAAAGATGGAGATTTCAGGCACTCAAAACTTATTTTTAAACATTTGCATTTTGTTTTTTTCACTTTCAAAATATATTTTTACTGTTGTTATATGTGGATCAGTTTTGGCTGTGAAAGTCAACATGATCAGATTTGCAAGAAGTAAAGAACAATTTGGAATGTTTGAAAAAAGGCAATCTGAATCACGTGAAAACATTGAAAGTGTTTGTTTTCAAATTTGTTTTAAATTGCAGAGGAATTTTTTTTTAATTCTGACCCTAATTTCCTTCACACCTTTTGCTTTACAGTATGAGAACCGATCAGGTTTTAGTGCTGATAACCAGGGTTAGCACTAATCTAAAGGAGATAATAAGACACAATAAGACTTAATATATAACATTTATTCACACTGTTTGATACAAAATGACGGAACTAGTAAAGTACAGGAGGCATCCAGTTTTTCTAATATTGTGTTTATAATAAGACAAATATTGCAACAACCTTTGAACTGGAAGCCAGAAGTCCAATACAGTAAGATACAGGAAGAAGATTTGTAACAGATGAAATACTGTCAACCGGTGTCAGTTCAAGGGAAAACCTTTTACACTATATGCAGTAGAACATGTCACCAACCCAGTCACCTGTGAAGCTTAAACATGGCTTCAAGTCATAGAGCAGACCTACTTTGCTGTGGGGGTCTGTGATCCTGATGAGAATCCTCTTAACACTAAACATATGTTGTTGTGTCTACTCTGACTTCTCCAATAAAGAAGGCATTGGCTGTCTGTGCTGAGGGAAGTTCAAATAGGTTGGACAGCAGAGTCACTATAAAAACATCACAAATCTGAGGTGTGTTGTGGTCGGTTTCCCTTGATCCCTCTGGAATCTAGAGCAATCTGCCACGACAGTCAAATTACTTCAACTGAACCCACTCATGGCCATGCGCTGTAGGTGGCGCTGTGGACCAGCACACCAATGTGCTGCTAAACAGGAATAAAGCAGACAAAGTCACAAAGCTGTATTACAGAAACACACTATGTGCTGCTTTGGTTGTGTAACTACAGTAGTTCTATGTTGGAAGGAGGCTACCCGACCCACAGTAGAGCCGCTGGTGACCATGCACGGCTCCCACAGATATTGAATCAAGCTTCCTTCTTAGTGCAGCTAGTACATCACAAATGATCTAACACACACACACACACACACACACACACACACACACACACACACACACACACACACACACACACACACACTGTTCTTGACAGCACTTACACTGTCCACTAACGTATATCCACACATTAGCATTTTAATGGACAGGGAGCTTCTTTAATTCTCTAATTAGCACATCATCAGCCTTAATGCTGTGAGCCATGCATCTTTGATCTTATAGTCTAAGCTGAGCCAACTGATAATGTGGTCTAATGCTCAGGTGCATCACACTGACACCTAAACAGCACGTCACTTCATGACTTCATCATCCTGTAGCCACTGTGTGTCCAGGCTGCTGCATCGTCCCAATCATGCACTGGAGCTGGACTAGGTGGGTTTGACTGAGGAGGTCACTGTCTGGGCTGCAGGCGTCAGAGTGGTGAGGCTCATTTACTGACATATGTTTGATCCAACTTCACTAGACCTAGCGATACAGTATGCCAAACAGTGAATTCACAGGAACTAGCTGTCAGCGTTGGCCCCGGAGCAGAAACAACACCCAATGTTGCATCATAGCTCCTTTAATTACTGCTATTAATGGTCAGGACGCCTTACTGTTACTCCGGTATTGGAGCCTTCTGATTATAGCGGGCCTGTGTTGCAGACGTCAGGTGGGCTGGGGGACATAAAGCAGGTGGGTGTGAGACAGTGGGAATGGGTGGAGGGATGTGTCACTATGGCAACAGGCAACTTTCACCCAAGAGCTCATAACAGCTTATTCGGCTTAGAAAACAATTTGGCTGATGCCCTGAGCAGAGCGAGGACATGGACTATGGCTAGAGACAGGCCGAGGGTCCAAACTGCTTCATTATGTTGCTTACATTTATACTCCAACGCAGATTTTATAGGGAGGCGGGAAAATGTGCAAGTCACGATCCACCACAGGGTAAAAACATGAAACCCAGCCTAAGGGCAGAACTCATCAACGACCCTTAGCCTCAGTTTCCCTCCCACTGATTTGGGCGCACATTCAACCAGTCACACATCGCTAGCCTTTGTTTGCACTCGAATGTGGAAATCTGTACAAGGACAGTGTCAAAGTTCAGAGGAGGCTTCACAGAGTTCACAGTTTACGTTGCTATAGACATTTAGAGGCGTCTGAACATTCTCACATCTCTGTGGACAGAGGTTGTAAAAGTAAACTTCAAATATTCCCCTAGAAAAATACTTCACCACAAATAGAAATACCAATTCAAGTTGCTACTCCAGTAGCAAAGACAGTTTCTCTAAGTACTTTACTAAGAAAACAGAGTATTTTAATATCCTCAATGATGTTGATCCCTTAAATATTGATGCATGATATGATGATGTAGTGTAGAAACAGTACGTCTCCTCACTGCAGAAACATGTCACTTCTAACCCTTGACCTTTAAAATCATTTCTAATAAAATTATAGTCTGTGCTCCTCATACAGTAGACTCACTGTATGTACGCTATTAAAGACGCATGATGAACATCTACTAAACCCTCATTCATTCATTCACTGGATAAAATTCACAGCGGTGATGACTGAGCGCCTGCCATCACTTCCTGTCTCAGAAGGTGAACGCGTAAACCACGCCCACCACCACGATGTTGCCGATGGTGGCGGTGATGGCGATCCAGAGCCAGATGGCGTCGCGCGACATGGACTGGGGCTCCTCAGGCGGGCTTTGAGCCACCATGGAGGCGGCGTGGACGCTGGCAGACGAGTTGAACAGGGAGTGGTCGGTGCTGTAGTCGTCGTTGGGAGACGAGTCCATGAAGGCGCCCGTCATCACCGGAATCTGTGGACACAGAGGACAAGGCTCTCGTCATCCGCTGTCACAAGAGCCACTGCTTCTTTGTTACATTTTGTCTATTTGCTTAAGTGACTGTGTTTAACAGAGCTTTCAGTAACAGTTTGTATGGACACATCACATCCTCTTGTCTGTCCAGCCAATAGAGGCAGATGGCCGCCGACCCTGAGCCGGGTTCTACTTGAGCTTTCTTCCAGAGGAAGCTTTTCCTCTGAGGAACAGCTGGGACTCAAACTTACACTGCCAACATCATTAAACCAGTCAGTAAACCAAAGTCAGCCAAATTCACAAATTTCTTCAATCTTAGACCAAATAAATGGATAAAAGCTCTCTGTTGTACATTCTCCCTCTAACAGGTAGAATGGCTGTTCTGTAACTGTCCAGCTTCATGTAACCATGCTACCAAGCTCTGCTGCCCTTCTTCATCTCATAGACACAGCCTATAAATAGTAAAAGGTTATTTAGATAAACCCTGACCAGAAAAACAAGACACTTAGAATAAGAGGCACAATTCAATCAGCCAGTATCTGATAGAGTCTGACACTTTCTGACAGTCGCAGTAAAAGTGTGTGTGTGTGTGTGTGTGTGTGTGTGTGTGTGTGTGTGTGTGTGTGTGTGTGTGTGTGTGTGTGTGTGTGTGTGTGTGTGTGTGTGTGTGTGTGTTTGAGAGAGAGAGAGAGAGAGAGAGAGAGAGAGAGAGAGAGAGAGAGAAAGAGGGTAATTCTTGTAATATTGTCCCTCACCAGCTCATGTTCTCCTATGTCCACCTGGGTTTTCTCCAGTTTCCTCCCACAGTCCACAAACTGGTTGGTTTGATTTAATTATGCTCTGGATATTTAAAGTTGTATTGCTCAAAAACTGGCCAAACTGTGTTTTATTTTTTTATTTAGGGTATAAAATAAAAGATAATTAAAAGTCAATATGTTCCTTTTGAATTTTTAAAGTTAGTTTTACTGCTACTTTTACAAACACATACCCAGATTTGTTTTTTTTAATACAGTTATAATAAGCAGAACATCGAATGAAATATTGCTTCGATTCGAAAAATAATCATCTGATTTATCAATTACAGCAGATCTTTTTCAGGCCTGAATATCATTTTCCTGGATAGCTCTGTTACATACATTCATGTCCCGTGAAAATTTATGAAAATAAACACAAAATTGAAGTGAAGAGCTGGGTCCAGCAGCCACCATTACTGTTATTAATCACAGTGTTGAGTGACTGACTCAGAGGCAGCAGCCACTGACTCATCCCAGAACAAGGAGAACCAACTGGTCCAGGATTTGCTGTCTATCAGGCCTCTCACTCATGTCAGTGATGCTCATCTGTCACAGCTTCACGGCTTTTAGGCCACCCCTGGCTCCAACTCAGACATAGGTCAGATCCAGAACCAGTAGTTATGGCAAGCCAGCTCCTGATTTCCCGATCTCTGACCCAGAAGCCTGACACTGCTGCATCAAATGCCCTCCCTTCTCCTCGTTGGAAGGATGCACACGGACTCTTTAGAACACAGATTACATTATCCAGTTGCTGTCTCCGTTGAATGCAGCCATGGGGGGTGGGGTTTAAGTGCTCTCTGTACTGATACTGCTCCACGTCTATCACCTGCAGGGCAGAGATGCAGCTGCAGCAGCCCAGCATCATGGCAGAGGATTAGATTTCAAAAGCACTATGTCCCCACTTAAAAGCTGTCCAGGGGGCGTTTGTATCGCCCAGCATCACCTCTCACTGCTACTGTGAAATGACAGGAAATAAGATCAAGGAGCAAACGGGACTATTACGGAAAAGTCTGACTTCCTCAGGAAAAACTGGAGAAAGTTCTTACAGCCATTCACTCACCAGCACAGGCACCAACTGCTCTTACTGAGCGAGAGCTAATGAAAGCACTTCATGATTTGTGTGAACATAAAGTGACACAGCTGCTAAGGTTTTTCATCTGAGGCTACATCCAACATTGTTATTGTTCAAATGCAGACTACATCATGTTTGAGCAGCAATAGGCCCAGGTCATGGTTCAACTTACAAAGAGTCACAACTGGACTGGAGATGGAAACACAGGGCAGTACGAAACATCCACTGGAACAAGCTAAGTATTAACAGCTACGTATTATCAGACTAAGATTAATATACAGAAAATATTTAAACCAAAGTAGTATTGTGGTAATGAGGGTACTGGACAGACGGAGGCTACACGCTGCGTTTCCTGTCTGAGACCTATCCTTCACCTTCCATTCGTCCTTCCATCACACTGCACTGATAATAGATAGGAAACGAATGAGGCCGGGCGCCACACACACACATCATATGTCTGGAGCAGATAATGTCGTTAGGTGACATCCAGCTGACTGGAGGATGTGACACAGGAAAGGAATAATGACGAGCAGAGAGACGATACGGCTGTGGAACCGGCAGGCTCTCTTTAACCTTTGCATTATGGGACCAGATGATTCAGAGTCACATCCAGACGTCGTGTCTGTCTGGATCTCACAGAGCGGGAGACGCTGGGTTCAGTTGCGCAACAAGTTTGAGGCCAATATGGAAACCGAAGCTCTTCTCATTTTCAAACAGCCACACCTAAACTTTTAATTCTCCCTGCAGCCGTGTACCAACCTCCTGCTCTGACTTGTGAGTCACAGCACCCTCGACCTCAGACCCTGCATTTAGCTGAGTTGACTGAGTTCATGACTACGTGTTCAGGTTAGGTACTACACCTCAAATGTTATGGGCTCCTCTGTGTCCTGAACCCTTGTGGCATCACTGGGTTCATGCATGCTGTATTAAGAAGGATCCGTTCGTCTACACACACACTCAGCCGCGTGTGTGTAGGACTGTTGTCAACACAATCATAGAACCATTAATGATGAGAAGTCAGTTACTGGCTACAGTAGCTTGTTTGTGTAGAGGGTGGTATTATACAGTAGGTTTTAGGGTCAGCGTCTTGTAGAGTAAAGCATCGGTTCATCCCGCCCCTGGCACCGTGTCGGTTCCTGAGTCCTGTTCCATGTGAGGTGCTTTGTAGAAGCTCCACTTAAATTCCAGACATGTAGAAGCTGATGATTTAATGGACAGAGTGTTTAGCTCCGAGGCTTTCCTGTTGCCCTTTCACTGAATGTTGATGCTAAGCTCAGCATATTCAGGCCTGCGGAGCCCAGCAACTGGACTGTTGTTCAACAGTGTCTGGTGATTCGTTCCCATCCAAGCTACAAACAAGACATCACAGCTTACGAGCACCTTGATGTATAACAATGAATCAATCAATAAAAGGTATGTAAGACAAATCACTTCTTTATCTTTGAGCTGATTAAATCTTCTAAAGCTACTTATCACTGATCTGTGTGTAGCTAGGCTCAGCAGCTGTCACCATCACGCCTCCTCCACACATACAATAAAAAAATAGCTCCCACAGCTACAAATAGAAAATGAGGCTCATACATGAGCACGTGTTCTCCTTCATTCACCACATTTCACACATTTGTATGTAGAATCTTAACCAATGTTTGTAGTTTTTTGGGATTTGATGTATGTATTTTTATTCAGTCTAAAATAATGATTTTCAGTATTACAGATCAGCAGACAGTTATTTTATGACTTAAGCTATGTTAGTAACAAAATCCTGTAAATATGGTGGGAACCTGTCACTTCATATCCACTACATAAGTCATGAGCAGTGTGTAGGCCTCCAAAGTAAGAGTCACTGAGAGATAATGGCCTATTAACCAAATATCAGGCTGCACCAGTGATGCTGTACTATGGTATAAAAGGTTCAACCACTGATCAGCAAAAGCATATGAGAACAGAGAAAGAAGCACAGGAGAAGTACATTTGACAGCAAATGGCTCTGGATTTCCTGATGATTCTCTGCGTGATTCTGAGTCGTGGTAGCGTTTGACCACTTCTGGATAAAGGCCTGAACTGTGCGTGGGGCTTTGAGGCCTAAGTGGCTCCGTTAAGCATCAGACAGGCCGTCCTGAGCTGTCTCCTTCAGACACAGAACCCCACTGGCTCGCTGGGTGACTCACTCGCTCGCTGCCACTTCCATTTGCTTCCTCGCCTCCTTTCTTTTTAGGTGAATAAAACCTATCAGCATCTTCGCTGCTCTGTCCTTTCTCGCAGTGGCCAAATGAAATGTGGTTTTCAGATGGCCCGTTACCTCTGGGAGTTTCTGGTGTCACGCTGGGTCAGCAGTGCTCATCTGATCTGATATTTGTCACCATGTCCAGTCGGCTCCTTAGGGGGGATTTTTTCTAAAAGAAGCAGGACTACAGCATCACTAGTATGTGTGTACAGAGCAAACCAGCCAGCGCACAGTGGTCCTTCCAGTTCTGCTGGCTAGTGTTCACTGATGCAAAGGCCGAACCTAAAGCAAAGACACTTCACTTGACCCTGAAATGATACCAGTCTAGTTTCCGGTGGTTTGAGGTTTCCCTGATCACTCTGATCAACATAGTGAATCATCAGTAGAGAGTAGTAAACAATAGTAACATGGTCTCCTGCTGCTGCCTCAATGTGGAGAATGTAACTTTGCTGGTAATAGTTACACAGCCCAGTATCTCAATGCAGTAGCTTGATGATAACGTTCACCGATAAGGTCTGGACAAGCTTTGTGTGAGCCAAGTGACCCTGGGTCTAATAGAGCCCGAATCCTTGCAGCAGCCATCTACAGCACTGGACCACAAAAGCAAAGTGTGACCTGTGAAATGAACCTGCCTGGAACATGCATCACCCAGCTGATGCTTTGACTTTGTAGTTTCACTTCACTCCAAAGACCTGACTTCAGCCAATCAACCTCCGACTTCCTTCCCAAACACAGTCACAGGCTCATTGGTCTCATATGACTGGTTGTGTGTCCTTGTGGTGTGTAACTAACAACCTGTCGCTCTAAAAGTGTGAGCGGTGTACCGAGCAAAATACCACAAATGACCATTATAGAATCTTGACTGATCAACTCGCTCAACTTAATATGTGAGTTACGGTATTACATATTAATTGACATCAGTGGACATTTTTAGCTACTAGACCATAAAGACCCTTTTTCATCCACTTAATGTAGATCAAGTTTCCATGTTCTTTCTCACTTTAAGTGACAGTTATCTTCTGTTCATCTGAGCGTGTTTTCAGAGGCAGCGTGGCACCGACCATGATGGGTAAACATGCCATTAAGGGTAAAATTGATGCCCTTTAGACTAAAAAGAGCAAAGCTTGTCGTTTGATAAGTTATTTTTTCTGCCAATTATATGTAAAAGGTCAAAGAAAAGAGCAAAGTAAATCTAATTAGAATGTGGGAAAGACTCCAAATCCCACAAAGCTAACACTGCGCTGCAACAAAGGAAGTGGCAGTGAAGGTGCTTATTATTTTCTGTCAGAACCAGACAAAAATAGTCATTGTGCAAAGGATTGGGTCTAATTCTATCGTAGCTGGAGATTAAATTCTGTCTATATTAAAGGTCGAGCTTCTGTACTAATGCTCAGCTTTAGACTGAACACACATTCTACTGATCCTGATCAGGTCCGATGGGCTGGAGAGACCTGCCATGTTAACCTCTAGTCTATCAGCGCTGCTGGACTGTGGTAGATCAGAGCATCTGCCACATATCTGTTAATGTCACCAAATGATCTGGACAGTGTCAGGTGGGAAATAACTCATGGTTGAGCATTTTCTACTGTCATCAATAGAATATTTGTGTCTACACAACATGTGATATTATTACCATGTATGCAATGAAAAGTAGGACTATTGGAAATAATTAAAGCATCACCATTAGACTAATAGGCAGGCAGGCAGGCAGGCAGGCAGGCAGGCAGGTAGGAAGGAAGGAAGGAAGGAAGGAAGGAAGGAAGGAAGGAAGGAAGGAAGGAAGGAAGGAAGGAAGGAAGGAAGGAAGGAAAGTGTAACATGACTCTTCAGGTGCTCCTGGTTCCCTGACTCGGTAACTGACCCTCCACCAGCGTCCTACTAACTGCCCAACGCTGACTTTGAGCATCTTTTTGATTTGCTTAGCAGCAGCTCACTACTTGGCCTTTAGACAAAGCTTGGACTTGTTCGACCCTTTGATTCATGCGACGGTCTCCATCCAGGCAGCAGAGGTTTAATCTATTTTAACCTGCAGCAACGTGTGCATCTACTGTTGTCTTTTACTTTATATAATCTGTTTTACTTTGTTCTTATTTTGAATGTTTAAAAACATAACACTGGGGTTTGGTTTTTACCACCATTGCTCACAATGAGAATCTTGTGGGTTGGATTTTTGTCGGTAGTGTTTCCATGTTCTCCTGTGTCGGCCTGGGTTCTTTTTGGGTTCTCTATGGGTTCTCCGATTTCGATGATTTTCTAAGTCTTCTATACTGTAAGTGAGTGTCTCTGACCCTCGTCGATCAAATAAAAATTTATTTTACACGTATGTTTCTAGCAGTGACGTACATTAATGCATCACTCTAGCTCCGTCTTGTGCTGTTTATGATAAACAGTTTCCTGCCATAGTGCCTCATACTGTACTGCCAAACTAGTTCTGCTCTTTCAGTTCCAGCTCAGAGCAGACTGGGGAGGCAAGACCACTGGGAATAAATAGAAATGAATACATAATTTATATTTACAGAGGTCAGAAGTCGTATATTTGTGGTTAAGTTTGTTTCAGTTCCTTTCTTTATTTCAACAAGTGAACGCGGCGTCTATAAACCCATTAAAACATTTGTTACTGTTCCTTCCCCCGAATGACTAAATGTGGGAACTGGCTATTTACAAGTATCGCATCTGTGGATGTTCACGTTCAGGCGGCGCGTCGCTACCTGGAAAAGTTCTAAGCGCCACACGAATATACGTCTTCGGACGGACTTTAACGCGGCTGAAGCAGGAAAAAGGTGAGAGCTTTACCTGCGCTGCCATGAAGGACAGGTCCATGGTGCCGGGCTCCAGGAGGAAGGCGCCCGATGCCTCGCTCTTCTGAAACGGGCTGACCGTCGCCTACTCCCGCTGAAAAACAGCGGAGCCCTGGTCGAAGGTAAGGCGATGCATCATCCAGCATCAGCGTCTTCAGAGACGGTGTGTGCGTGAGGCAGCGGAGCCAGGAAGGGAGGAGGGGGGAGACGGGGGGAGGCGGGGAGACAAAGACACTGCTCCGCTTGCGTTAACATCAGTGAGCAGCTGAGCCAAAACCAGCGATACGGAGATCTGGACCGGAACCAGGAGGGCGTTTGAACGCAGACACAGGGTTTAACCACAAAGATGCTCAGACTATGAGCATGAACGGTCCCTGAGCAGGCTCATCTACTCTTTACTGATGATGATGATGATGATGATGATGATGATGATCTACATCCACGTCATTTTAGTGGAACTGAGTGACTTAAGCATCAACAAAAACCTGGATTCACTGATGACACAAAGCCCTTTGCTGCTGCTGCAGGCTACATAACTGCTGGACAACTGACGTATATCAATATTAATGAACATGAAGGCACAACCTTTGGAGCATACTTCTACCGCTATCTGATGTGTCTCACAGCTAAAGCCCAGCATTAGAAGCTGCAGTCATCACAACCAGTGAAGCCTCTCGGTCAGGATCAGCAGCGATGCTGGACGGGTCTGGACCCCCTGCTCTGTTGGTCGTTGGGAGTGTTAGTGGGACTGTGCTTTGCTGACCTGAGCAGGTGCCGGCAGACAATAAAGCAGCATCCATGTGGCCCATCAAAAAGGGAAGACAACAAGAAGAAATTAATTCTGGCTCCATTTGAACCTCACCTGCGATAAATGTATATATGGAAAATAAATTATAAACCTGTTCATCATTGCATTTCAAACTCTAATCTAGCATCTTTCCACACTTTTATCAGATTCTTGTTGTCTTAGATAGTGCTGGTGTTTGCTGGTTCCACCCAGTGACCGTGAGGCTCGTCTGGTGTGACCTTCAGCTACAGCAGCAAGCAGTTTCACTTACATCAGATTACCTTCATTCACAGATGAGGCAGAATCACACTGAGCAGAGGAAGGTGTGAGGATCTGCAGACACTGTAGCGTCAGAGCTTGGTGTCTGCGTCACTAAACACGTGTTGTTTGTGGTGTTGGTTTATTTATTTCGTTGGGATCCACATGGTGCATGTGACTAATGGAGTCATGACATCACCTTCAACCACAGTAAGGACTACATTGGGTTGCTCTAATTGGCTGGCAAATGCACGGCCGTCTTTGTGATGCACGATTGCTTGATGAATTGGTAAATCTCTGACTTCATCTCTGTTTGTTTAGTGACGGAAGCTCAATACGGTCACTGCACTGAATCAAGGCACCTGCTTCCATTAGATCTGATCCAATCTGTCATATCCATAATCAGACTTGCATGTTTCCAACAAAGGTAAACACTTAAATACAGTAAGTTACATTGCTCGAGGTTTTCTTTTTCGTGGTTTTGGTAAATTTTGTTTCTAGTCATCGTGATTTTGGAATGTGATGCTGGACTTCGATCACTGCCACTAACCTCTGCCAGAGTTCAGACCTCACAGGTAGCTCTCCTCATTAAAGCCAGGCTGAGTCTGCCAGCAATGACCTCGACTACAGACAAATGTCTGCATTCATCATAATTAGATTTGCTTCGTTATGTAGATGAATCCTTCATCTCTGGGAACTAGAAGCTTCTCCTTGTTAGCCGCTGACTAAAGAAGCTCTAAAGTCATCATAGAGCAGCCAGGTCCACTAACAGACTTTCTGATCTGTTATCGCTGGGAACCTATGCCCAGTTTGGACTTTAATGTCCAGGCATGATTCGAATCGAATCACTTCAAAATCGAAATGAAGAACCAATGAATCTTTTTTGTGCTTCAGTCACGACGCTGAGCTCAGACTACTCCTATCCTCACTGACGACTGTAGTAGCGGCACTTTCTCCTCACACACCTACAGCAACAGCAGCCACTGAGCGCCATCATTAGCAGGTCATCCATTCTGATCTGATCACATGATTGATGGACGTGGGATCTGTCAGTAGCTTCAGTATTTATTCAGTTGAATCACCTGCAGCGTGACACACACTAAATGATCCTCTGTAAACCAACGTTATCTGACTGGAGGTCTCAGCATGTCCCACAGTGGAGCTGGCCCCTCTTTCTACCCAGCCTCCTCTCATGGTATCCATTATCTCCGAATTGCACATCCTGTCGAGATAAGCAGCCTAATTGTAGCATTTGCATAAAGCACAACAGAAGCAGAGGAGCCCAAAGTCTCTCTTTGTATTTGCATCCAAATTAGATCAGACCCACAGACTGAAACTATTGCTTGTCTCCATTTCCTCCCCCTCCTCCTTCTTGTCATCGAAACCCTTCAGCTGTTTATTGCTGTGTAATGGTTCGGCATGAAATGCAACACGCACGACAGCAGCTCACTGGAGACGACAATAACTCATATGCAGATTGTGTCGATCCTGCCAACGGCTGTGGAGACAGAGACGTCTCCAGTCATTGACACCATGTGACACAGTCAACAAATCATTGTTTTATCCATTTTCCCCCTAAACTTTATACATGTATTGTATCCACCGTTTGGTTCCTGTGTGTGCATGTCATCGTGGTTTAACTATGTTAGCATAGTTACAAGATGAATGATGCAGAATAGAGGAAGCAGAATGATTTCCAAGTTGTAGAGGGACGTCATTATTATGACACTTGAGTAAGTAATTTTACGAAAGAGAGCACCTAGAGTTGAACTGGGGACCTCTTGAGCTGCAGTCAAATGCTCTACCACTGAGCTATACCCCTCACGTGTCGACAGTATAGAATCAGATAGATTCAGATATAGGTTGTAAACAATGAATGTGTGGCGTAATGTAATACTACTAACATCTGCTGTAGACAGAATGAATCAGTAAACATTTCTCTGTTAGGCCTGGACTTTACTGAACTAAATGTTTCTCTTACATTTAACGTCCCTGATACTTTTCTAAGATGAGACCTGTGTACTATCTCTGAGAACTGTAGAAACTGTCAAAATTACATATCCTGTTCACTAGAAAGCTCGAATACAATCCTGAGAGGCATGGATGGGGCTTGAGCCGTTGATCTTTAGTTTACGAGACCGATGACTTTCCACTTGGCCACCACGCCACAGTAAGTGATGTAAAACCATTCTTGAAAGACACAATAAAAAGTGATATAGTTACAAGATGAATAATGCAGAACAGAGGAGGAAGAAGGATTTCCAAGTTCTAGAGGGATGTCATTATTATGACACTTGATAAAGTAATTTTACAAAAGGGAGGACCCAGACTTGAACAGGAGCCCCCTTGATCTGCAGTCAAATGCTCTACCACTGAACTATGCCCACGTGTTGATAGGCTAGATTTAGATAGATTCAGACATAGGTCGTAAACGATGAATGTGTGGCGTAATGTAAAACTACTAACCTCTGCTGTAGACAGAATGAATCAGTAAACATTTCTCTGTTAAGCCTGGACTTTACTGAACTAAATGTTTCTATTAGATTTAACGTCCCTGATACTTTTCTAAGATGAGACCTGTGTACTATCTCTGAGAACTGTGGAAAATGACAAAAATGCATATCGACCTTTCTAGATAGCTTGACTACATGCCTGACAGGCATGGATGGGGGTTGAGCCCACGATCTTTGGTTCACAAGACCAACGCTTTCCCACTTGGCCACCACGCCATATTAAGTGATGTAAAACCTTTCTTGGAAGACACAATAATAAGTGATATAGTTACAAGATGAATAATGCAGAACAGAGGAGGCAGAAGGATTTCCAAGTTGTAGAGGGATGTCATTATTATGAAACTTGATAAAGTAATTTTACAAAAGGGAGCACCCAGAGTTGAACTGGGGACCTCTTGATCTGCAGACAAATGCTCTACCACTAAGCTACACCCACCACATGTTAATAGAATGAATCAAATAGATTCAGATATAGGTTGTAAACGATGAATGTGTGGCGTAATGTAATACTACTAACCTCTGCTGTAGACAGAATGAATCAGTAAACATTTCTCTGTTAAGCCTGGACTTTACTGAACTAAATGTTTCTACTAGATTTAACGTCCCTGATACTTTTCTATGATGAGACCTGTGTACTATCTCTGAGAACTGTAAAAATTACGTATCCTGTTCACTAGAAAGCTTGAATACAATCCTGAGAGGCATGAATGGGGTGTGAGCCCACAATCTTTGGTTCGCAAGACCAACGCCTTCCCACTTGGCCACCACGCCATATTAAGTGATGTAAAACCTTTCTTGGAAGACACAATAATAAGTGATATAGTTACAAGATGAATAATGCAGAACAGAGGAGGCAGAAGGATTTCCAAGTTGTAGAGGGATGTCATTATTATGACACTTGATAAAGTAATTTTACAAAAGGGAGCACCCAGAGTTGAACTGGGGACCTCTTGATCTGCAGACAAATGCTCTACCACTAAGCTATACCCACCACATGTTAATGGAATGAATCAAATAGATTCAGATATAGGTTGTAAACGATGAATGTGTGGCGTAATGTAATACTACTAACCTCTGCTGTAGACAGAATGAATCAGTAAACATTTCTCTGTTAAGCCTGGACTTTACTGAACTAAATGTTTCTCTTAGATTTAACGTCCCTGATACTTTTCTAAGATGAGACCTGTGTACTATCTCTGAGAACTGTGGAAAATGACAAAAAATCATATCGACCTTTCTAGAAAGCTTGACTACATGCCTGACAGGCATGGATGGGGGTTTATCTCGTGATCTTTGGTTTACAAGATCAACGCCTTCCCACTTGGACACCACGCCATATTAAGTGATGTAAAACCTTTCTTGGAAGACACAATAATAAGTGATATAGTTACAAGATGAATAATGCAGAACAGAGGAGGCAGAAGGATTTCCAAGTTGTAGAGGGACGTCATTATTATGACACTTGATAAAGTAATTTTACAAAAGGGAGCACCCAGAGTTGAACTGGGGACCTGTTGATCTGCAGTCAAATGCTCTACCACTGAACTATACCCCCCACATGTTGACGGGATTGATTCAAATAGATTCAGATATAGGTTGTAAACGATGAATGTCTGGCGTAATGTAATACTACTAACCTCTGCTGTAGACAGAATGAATCAGTAAACATTTCCCTGTTAAGCCTGGACTTTACTGAACTAAATGTTTCTATTAGATTTAACGTCACTGATACTTTTCTAAGATGAGACCTGTGTACTATCTCTGAGAACTGTAGGAACTGTCAAAATTACGTAAACTTGACGTATAACAAGTGGAAGTGTGAGGATAACAACTTGCCCTTACTATGCGCACACACGCACACCATTGACACTGTAAAACTGTCTATTAACCAGTCGGTGTTAGCTGGCGAAGTCCTTTCTGCTTTCTTGCCTGCCCCGCGACTCGAGACCTTTTCACGGAACGTAGGAATTCCTGCTGTCAACCGCACCGTCTCACAAAACCTTTTGTACAGTCGCCCCCAAATATATCTAATACATTTGCTCATAACAAAAGCCACCGTTAACTTAAACAACAACTTTAGGCGACTGTTTAATTGTCAGCCGGAACAGCTGGAAAAATTACTAACTTAGCCACTGGGCGGGTTTAAATTCTGTCTCTTATCTGGATGTCTGCTGACCTGATATGTCCATCAGGACTGGGATGCACCTTGGATATCCGACCAATCGGCCAAGATGCCCTAGGCAGCTGCGGGTCCACAATCATTGCCACAGAGCCCTCTGACATCTACCAAATGTGTCTGCCATTTCTAGCGGGACTGCAGGCCAGGCAGGTAAAGGTGGATGAAGCGAGACCAGAAGTGGTTGGCAAGCACCTGTGTATGCTTCCACCTCTTGCGACTCAGGAGCTCTTCCTTGGCATAGACCACTTGTGGCAGTGATTCATCCGGCCGCCCCATCAAAAGGCAGTTTGGAGTCACAGGGTCTGGATCGCTAACATCTGAAGGCACGTAGCCTAACGGTTTGGAGTTAAGGATGCTCGCCACCTCCACTAGGACAGTGCGAAGGACTTCTTCAGGTAAGGGCTGTGCTCCAACCGTAGTATAGAGCGCTGTCTTCACTGATCGGATTTCTCGCTCCCAAACGCCCCCGAAGTGAGGCGCTGCTGGGGGGTTAAAGTGGAAGAGAATCTTCTGTGGAGCCAGGAGCCTTTGCAGGTCCATGCTCATTCCAGCAAATGCTTCTTGCAGTTCTCTCTCTCCACCACGAAAGTTGGTACCCTGATCTGAGTACAGCTCAGCAGGTGCTCCTCTCCTAGCACTGAATATCCGGAGTGCCATCAGAAATGAGTCGGTGTCCATAGATGTCAGCACATCAAGGTGAACAGCTCTGACAGTAAGACACTTGAAAATTATCCCCCACCTCTTTTCAACCCGACGACCTATCTTGACCTCAAGTGGCCCAAAGCTGTCTACACCTGTAGAATAAAAGGCAGGTTTAAAGAAGCGAAGCCGGGCAACTGGTAGATCTGCCATCTTGGGGACTGTAGGTTGGGATTTCCACCGAAGACACTCAGGACAGGTTCTTTGGAAACGCCGAACCGCTTCTCGACCTCTCAGAATCCAGTAGGCACGCCGGATCTCTGCGAAGACTCTCTCTAGCCCGGGATGCCGCAGACGACAGTCAAAGTCCTTGATGAGTAGGCGGGTTACCGGGTGTGTCGGGTCCAACATAAGAGGTTAAAGATTGCTGTAAGTTAGGTCTTCAGAGCAACGAAGACGACCACCTACTCGGATGACTTCACCAACTTGGTCGAACTCTGGTGACAGAGCTAGGAGATGACTGCTATGAGGAACCGGTTTAGCTGACTTCAGGCACTGGTATTCTGCAGGGAAGCTTTCCAGATGCGCCCTCTTTAGCACCAAGGCCTCAGCCTGACGATAGTCCCTGGCCGATAAGGGTCTCCCTCCAGGAGCCGCCCCATGCAACTGTTGGATTGTCGCCTCCAAAAACTGCAGCCAGGTGTCATACTCCATGGAGCTTGGAGTGTCAGAATCTGCTGTTGTGGAAACTCCACAGTAAGTCTCTTTACGCAGCTCGGTCTGATCCAAAACCTCACTCAAGGTGCCAATCGGATCGGAAGGCCACTGGTTTGGGTCAAGTAGGAGGAACGATGGGCCTTGACTCCATCTATTGGTTCTTGTCAACTCCTGCAGTGACTTGCCCCTTGTGATGTCATCTGCAGCATTTTGAGCTGAGTCGACATACCGCCAGGTGTGACGGGGGGTCAGTTCCTGGATCTCAGCTATGCGGGCGCCGACGAAGACCTTAAAGTGGCAAGACTCGGAATGCAGCCAGGTCAGTACTGTTGTAGAGTCTGACCACAATACAGTTCTCTTAATGTCCAGGGTGAGCTCATTCTCTAAGAGACTGGAGAGACGAACTCCGATAAGGGCAGCGCTCAGTTCGAGCCGAGGCATGGAAAGAACCCGCTTTGGTGCAACACGAGAGTGAGCCATTAGGAAAGCCAGATGCACATGACCTTTGCTCGTCACCATTCTCATATAAGCCACTGCGCCGTATGCCTGTTCAGATGCATCACAGAAGATGTGAATACCTCTCTCCCGGATCAGTGCTGTGACTTGCTTTGGTGTGTATGGACGAGGTAGAAGCACCTGAGGGAGGAACTGCAACTCCTCTTCCCAGGTTTTCCACTGCTGGAGTAGTTCTGGTGGTAAATGGGGGTCATCCCAGCCTCTAGGTTGGTCCCAGAGACTCCTCACCAGCATCTTGGCTCGTGTGGTGAAAGGCAAAATCAGACATAATGGGTCGTATTGACTGGCTAGGACTTTATAAATGTTTCTCATGGTGGGAGAACCGTAACTGATTGGGCGGTGTCTATAACCTAAAGAGTCTGTAGAGAAGTGCCAACTGAGGCCTAAGGTCGGCTCCGAAGTGTCTGTTTTATCCTGGTTAAGCCAAAGCTCAGCACTCGTAGATCTGATGTCTTTAGGTAGGTGGCTAATAGCATTTGGCTCATTACTTGCCCATTGGTGCAGGATGAACCCGGCTGGAGACAGATGAGCTCTTAGCTTGTCTACCAGCCTCTGCGCTTCTTCCGGGGTTGGACTCTGAAGGCAGTTATCGACATAGAAACATCTTTCCGCTGATTGGTGTAACTGCTCATGACTCTCACCATTGTCTCTGGTGTGGCGCTGCAGTGCAAAGGTTGCACAGCAGGGGCTGCAGGTTGTGCCAAAGTGGAGGACCTGCCATTCGTAGACTGTGACAGGTCCGTCGGTGTGTAGGTCGCGCCACACAAAGCGCAGAAGGGAGCGGTCCTCAGGAAGCAGGCGGACCTGGTAGAACATGCCTTTGATATCCCCACTAATTGCCACCGCATGCTCTCTGAATCTTAGAAGGACACCAAGGAGGGAGGGTCCTAAGGTTGGGCCAGGTAGGAGATGTTTATTCAGGGTTTGGCCCTTGTGCTGAAAGGAACAGTTGAACACCAGACAATGCTTGCCATTATGACTGACCAGGTGGTGTGGGATGTACCAGGTTTATGCTGCTTGGTTCACCTCTCCAGGAGACAGCTTGACCACGGAGCCAGCTTGAACCAGCTTCTCGATCTGTGCACTGTAGATCTTAGCTCGATCTGGATCTTTCTTAAGCCTTCTCTCCACACTCCTCAAGTTAGGCATGACAGCATCAGGGGTGGCTTGTAGGTTCGGCATGTCCTTTCACCGGAGTAGGGGCGTGGCGTAGCGATGTATGCCTGTCACGTCCGGGCTTGTCACCCGCCCTTCACACTGAAAGGACTTCCTGTTTTATTTTGTATACTTCCTGTTTCTCTGTTCAGTCCCCGGATCACTCAGCACACCTGTTAGCAGTTTACTAATCAACACCGGTATATAGCATTCACCCCTCACAGACTCCAGTTGCCAGATTGTTGCGTGAGATCACCACTTTCCAGCGTTCCTAGTTTAGCCTTGATGTGTATCGTGTTTCTCGTTTTGACCTCCGACTCTGAGCCTGCCTGATCCTTGTCTGTCTTGATTGTTTCTACTGCCTGTTGCCGACCATTGCCTGTCCGACCACGATTCAACGCCTGACGTATGGTATTGTACTCACCTCTCGTATCTGACCTGTGTCTGCCCGACTACGCCTCTGCCTGATCCCGTTTAACCTGCTTGACCTCCTGTGTATGACCCTGCCTGGATTTGACTCTGCATATTGGAATAAACGACACTCTTTAACACCAGAAAACCTCGTATTGTGCTGTGCATGTGGGTCCGTCATCTACGCCGACCTGACAGAACAATCTGGCCAGAAATGGACCCAGCCAGCATCGAGAACCTCCGCGCTGCGCTCGCCGCCCAGGAGCAACAGCTCAGCGAGCAGGAGGAAAGGACCAACTCCGCGCTCCAGAATCTGGCGGAGTGCGCCCGCCGTCAGGAGAACGCAGTGGCGGGACTCGTGGAGGCGGTGGGTCGCCTCGCGTCAGGAAACTCCGATGGCACCGCGCCGATCCAGGTTTCAGCGACCGCAGCGGCAAGTGCACCCGCGGCGACTCCGCCGACTCTCCCTCCGGCACCCGACGCACGCCTCGGTGCGCCAACCCGTTTTTCCGGTGAGTCAGGCGACTGCCGGGCATTTCTCACACAATGTGAGATCCACTATGAACTACACGCTCCCGCGTTTCCCACCGAGAGAGCTAAGGTGGCGTACGCGGTTTCGCACCTGACCGGGGAAGCGGAGGCGTGGGCAACGGCAGAATGGCAGAACGGTTCAACCTGCATGTCGTCTTTTAAAGCTTTTTCAACGGCGTTGAAGCAGATCTTCCAGGAGATCACGCCTGGAAGGGAAGCGGCGCAGAGACTTGCGAACATTCGACAAGGAGGGAGGACCACGGCCAAATACGCGATCGAGTTCAGGACCCTGGCGGCGGAGGCCAGGTGGGACGCATCCGCCTTGGGCGATGTGTTCATCCGCGGCCTCTCACGGCACGTGAAGGACTGTCTAGCGGCTCGGGATCTGCCGAGCGACTTGAATGCATTGATATCGCTGGCCATCCAGATCGACCAACGACTGGGAAGCAGCGAACGAGAGCACCGTGGAAAGGCGGAAGTCTCCACCAGAGGTCAGTGTTTCACCGACGGAGGTTCCCCCTCGCGGGGCTCAGGTACGCCGCCACCACCAGAGGAACCCATGCAGCTGGGACGCGCGTCTCACTGAGTCAGAGAAACGACGCCGCCGCTCCCAGGGGTTATGTTTGCACAGACATTTCACCAATAAATGCCCGCTAAAAGACCTGGCTCACCACGAGCACGGAGGATCGTGGTGAGCCGAACTATGTTTGGTAGCGCCTCCGCCCGTTCACTGCCTACAGTCACGCTCTCGTCCAGCTCTCATTCCCTCCAGCAGGCGGTCCTCATCGATTCAGGGGCCGATGCCAGCCTGATGGACGCCAGGTTGGTGGAGAGGATGGGCGTCGCCATCTCCCCGCTCGCGGCGCCGGTGGAGACCACAGCACTGGACGGCCGCAAACTATGGAAGGTGACCCACCACACAGAGGCCGTCACCATGGAGTTCGCAGACGGCCACACGGAACGCATCCACTTCTTGGTGGTGGAGGCATGCTACCACCCGGTGGTGTTGGGCCATACGTGGTTGCGCCGGCACAACCCCAGGCTGGACTGGAGAAGCGGGGAGGTAAGCGAGTGGGATATGGACTGTAAGAGCACTTGTTTTCAGCCCTTGGTGAAGACGGAGGAGCCACCGACCGGGACTGGTCAGGAAAAAGTGGACCTGACCGGAGTGCCGGCCTGCTACCATGACCTCGCCGCGGTATTCAGTAAGTCCAAGGCCATGTCCCTGCCACCCCACAGGACCCACGACTGTGCCATTAACCTACGGCCCGGCTCCAACCCCCCCAAGGGGAGACTGTTCCAGCTGGCTCCAGCCGAAAGACAGGCGATGAAGGAGTATCTGGACTCAGCATTGGCTACAGGCATCATCCGGCCATCCTCCTCCCCAGCGGGGGCCGGGTTTTTCTTCGTGGGAAAAAAGGATGGCACACTCCGACCATGCATAGACTATCGAGGCCTCAATGACATTACCATTCGGGACTCGTACCCTCTTCCCCTCCTCCACTCTGCGTTTGAGTTACTGTCGGGAGCCAAGTTCACAAAATTGGATCTACGGAACGCATACCACTTGGTTCGCATCAGAGAAGGGGACGAGTGGAAGACGGCATTCAACACCCCGAACGGCCACTATGAGTACCTGGTGATGCCGTTCGGCCTCACCAACGCCCCCGCCGTCTTCCACTCATTTGTTAACGAAGTGTTGGGCCGAATGATTAACAGATTTGCATTTGTGTATCTTGACGATATCTTGATTTTTTCTAGTACTGAGGAGGAATACCAGGGTCACGTCCGCCAGGTCCTCAAGAAACTTTTGGAACATCGGCTCTTCGTAAAAGCCGAAAAGTGTGAGTTTCACGTCAGCACCGTGTCATTTCTGGGTTTCATCGTGTCACAGGGCCGGATCCAAATGGACCCGGCTAAAACCAAGGCGGTAGAAGATTGGCCGACGCCCCAATGTCGGAGGGACGTGCAGCGCTTCCTCGGGTTTGCCAACTTCTACCGCCGCTTCATCCGGCGGTTCAGCAGTATCGTAGCCCCTCTGCACAGACTCACCTCTCTGAAGGCTCCATTCCAGTGGTCGGAAGAAGCAGAGGCGGCCTTCCAGCACCTTAAACAGAGTTTCACCACCGCTCCCGTGCTTCGCATGCCGGATCCAGAGTGCCAGTTCGTGGTGGAGGTCGACGCCTCGGATTCGGGGGTAGGAGCGGTGCTCTCCCAGCGCGACCCAGCCGGAGGTAGGCTACATCCCTGTGCATTCATGTCCCGCAAATTTTCCCCCGCGGAACGGAACTATGATATCGGGAACCGGGAGCTGCTAGCTGTTAAAACAGCGCTGGAGGAGTGGAGGCACTGGCTGGAGGGAGCGGCGCAGCCTTTCTTGGTCTACACCGACCACAAAAATCTTGAATACATCAAGACCGCGAAGAGGCTAAACTCCCGCCAGGCCCGCTGGGCGCTGTTCTTCAGCCGCTTCCATTTCCACCTGTCATACCGCCCAGGCTCGAAGAATACGAAACCAGACGCTCTCTCCCGGCTCCATGATCATCTAGACGCCCCGGTGGAACCGGAGCACATCCTGCCGGCAGGGTGCCTGGTGGGGGCAGTTACGTGGTCGGTAGAGAGGCGGGTCCAGGAGGCCACCCAGGGCCTTCCCAGGCCTCCTGCATGTCCTCCCAACCGTCTGTTTGTTCCCCCAGGTCTTAGAGGGGAGGTGATCCATTGGGCCCACGCGTCTGCCATCAGCTGCCATCCCGGGGCACCCCGCACCACGTTCAGGGTGGGCAAACGGTTTTGGTGGCCATCCATGAAATCGGACGTCCGGGAGTA
Source organism: Betta splendens (assembly GCF_900634795.4). NCBI lineage: Eukaryota > Metazoa > Chordata > Actinopteri > Anabantiformes > Osphronemidae > Betta > Betta splendens. Next base: position 2,414,630 of record NC_040901.2, on the reverse strand, counting down.
CGTGGCCGGATGTCCCACATGCTCGATGCATAAACCGTCCCACCAGCGACCCGCCGGCCTCCTGCGACCGTTGCCAGTCCCACATCGGCCGTGGTCGCACGTGGCGCTGGATTTCGTCACCGGGTTACCACCCTCGGCAGGTAACACGGTCGTCATGACCGTAGTGGACCGGTTCTCTAAGTGCGCGCATTTCATTCCTCTGCCCAGACTCCCCTCAAGCCATGTTGGACCACGTCTTCCGCCTACATGGATTTCCGCAGGACATTGTGTCGGACCGTGGACCCCAGTTCGTGTCCCGTTTCTGGAGAGAGTTCTGCTCACTTCTGGGGGCAGAGGTCAGCCTCTCCTCCGGATACCACCCGGAGACCAACGGCCAGACGGAGAGGGCCAACCAACAGTTGGAGGTGGGACTACGATTGTTGGCATCGAAGAGCCCCGGGACGTGGTCCCGGAAGTTGATATGGGTCGAGTTTGCCCACAACACCCTGCCTTGCGCCTCCACGGGTTTGACACCTTTCCAGTGTGCTTATGGCTTCCAGCCCCCTATGTTTCCGTCCTTAGAAAAGGAGGTCCACGTCCCCTCGGCCCATGCTTTGTTACGGCGGTGTCGACAGACGTGGCTCAGAGCCCGGAGGACGATGCTCCAGGCCCAGGCCCGCTACAAGGAGGCAGCAGACCGCAAGAGGTCCCCGGGACCCACGTATGAAGTGGGCGACCAGGTCTGGCTGTCCACGAAGGACCTGCGGCTCTCGGGATCTCCACGTAAGTTGACTCCACGGTTCATCGGTCCGTATAGCATCGCTCAAGTGATTAACCCCGTGGCTGTGAGACTCTCGTTGCCCAGGTCCATGAAAGTGCATCCTACCTTCCACGTCAGCCGGCTCAAGCCCCACCGCTCCTGTCCTCTGGTCCCTCCGTCCCAGCCTCCACCTCCGCCCCGGGTGGTGGACGGCCACCCGGTCTACTCGGTGCGGGACCTTCTCGACTGCAGGCGCCGGGGCCGCGGGTTCCAATACCTGGTCGACTGGGAAGGCTACGGGGCGGACGAGAGGTCCTGGGTCCCAGCCCGGGACATCCTCGCCTTCCATCGGGCGCATCCGGAGGCTCCCGCCCCGGACGGGCTCCGCCGGGATGCCGAGGCGGCGACGGGGACAGCACCAGGATCCGGTCCCTCCTCCTGATCCGCCCTCCGCCCGCCCTGGTCGGGGGGGGGGCTCCCTGTGGGCGCCGTGGTAGACGCCCTGGGGGGGGGGGGGGGGGTACTGTCACGTCCGGGCTTGTCACCCGCCCTTCACACTGAAAGGACTTCCTGTTTTATTTTGTATACTTCCTGTTTCTCTGTTCAGTCCCCGGATCACTCAGCACACCTGTTAGCAGTTTACTAATCAACACCGGTATATAGCATTCACCCCTCACAGACTCCAGTTGCCAGATTGTTGCGTGAGATCACCACTTTCCAGCGTTCCTAGTTTAGCCTTGATGTGTATCGTGTTTCTCGTTTTGACCTCCGACTCTGAGCCTGCCTGATCCTTGTCTGTCTTGATTGTTTCTACTGCCTGTTGCCGACCATTGCCTGCCCGACCACGATTCAACGCCTGACGTATGGTATTGTACTCACCTCTCGTATCTGACCTGTGTCTGCCCCTGACTACGCCTCTGCCTGATCCCGTTTAACCTGCTTGACCTCCTGTGTATGACCCTGCCTGGATTTGACTCTGCATATTGGAATAAACGACACTCTTTAACAACAGAAAACCTCGTATTGTGCTGTGCATGTGGGTCCGTCATCTACGCCGACCTGACAATGCCCTCCACCTCTACACGGACGGTGCTTGACTCAAGCAGGTCAATGGCTCGTTTATCTTCTCTGGAGCGAGTTACCATCTTGTGGTCTTTTACTGGAATAACATCTGCCTGCCAGAGCTTTTCCACATGTCTAGATAGTTCATTCACCTGAGGGGAGAGAGTGGTGGTGAACAGGCACTGCTGTGGCTGGGAAAGTGGGTGGAAAAGGCTGGAAGGGCCCTGCAATGTCCAGCCTAATCTGGTGCGCATTGCCACAGGACCTCCTGGAGGACCCAGGCGTACCGGCTCGATTGGAGTGATAAGCTGTGGATGGACACTACCAATCAGTAGCAGAGGTTTAACTTTTCTGAATGACTGGAGCGGAATGCCTCTGAGGTGCTTGTACTTCTTCTTAAGGGACTCAACCTGATAAGTATGTTCTGCCAGGTCGATGCGTGCTGCTGTAAAGGCCTTATTCACCTGATACTTTAGCCTTGGCTTTGCTTTAGGTGAAATGGTGAAAGAAATACAGGAACCGTGAAGAGTTTGCACATCTTGTCTTATGGTGCGTAAAGTGTCTCTTTAGTGCCTTGTATTGACAGCTCACGGGCAGCAGTGGGCAGCAGCATGGTCCTTTCCGATCCATCATCCAGTACAGCATAAGGATCTAGAGTCCTGCAGTTAAAGTGAAGGATGACTGGGACAACCTTTAACAGGACACGGCCACTGTCCATTGGTCGATCGAGGTACAGGACACCAGTAGGACTCTCACCTTCTCCCTGTGGGCCACTGGCCAGTTGTTGCCCCTTTGCCCCCTGTCCTGTTGTTCACTTCATGGAGGACTTGGAGGTGGCGGCCTTGACACAAGTTGCAGGGTTTCTTCAAGATACACTGAGCTGCTTGATGGGAACGAGCACAGCGCCAGCACCTCTTGTTACTCCTTATCCATTCAGTCAACTGGTCTTTGTTGAGCTTGGTGATGCCTGGGCACTGACTCAGGTGGTCACAGAATGCATAGTATGGCTGCTGCTTTGCTTTGGTCAGGGACGTACTCTGGAATTTAGGTGCACTCTCTGCTCTGTGAAGGACTGAGGTAGAACGCCTGCTAGGTCTTGCTTCAGGCCTCTCCCTCATCCCCCTAACAGGCAGAAGGCCATCGAAATCTTGACACCAGGACTCATACTTCAGCCAGTTGGCTAGATCCTCTAAGGTGTGGGTCTTAGAAGGATGATTGTACATGCACCTACGAAACTCAGCTCGCTGTTCTGAAGGGAGTTTAGTTATCCCTCACGCAGCTCTCATTTTTAGACCCCATGATGGCAACGGAGGAGGGTTTTACATCTGACCCCCCAAGTGGGTGAGGATGTGTAGTGGGGGGGTGGTGGTTGGGGTCACGCTCGACCCCATGAGAACACAGAAAGTGCAGGTTAGGAGGAGGGCAGTGGGGGTGACGCTCGACCCCACAAGGACACCAAAAGTGCAGGTTAGGAGGAGGAAGGTGGGGGTGACGCTCGACCCCACGAGGACACAGAAAGTGCAGGTTGGGAGGAGGGAGGTGGGGGTGACGCTCGACCCCACGAGGACACAGAAAGTGCAGGTTGGGAGGAGGGAGGTGGGGGTGACGCTCGACCCCACGAGGACACAGAAAGTGCAGGTTGGGAGGAGGGAGGTGGGGGTCACGCTCGACCCCACGAGGACACCGAAAGTGCAGGTTAGGAGGAGGGCGGTGGGGGTCACGCTCGACCCCACGAGGACACCGAAAGTGCAGGTTAGGAGGAGGGAGGTGGGGGTCACGCTCGACCCCACGAGGACACAGAAAGTGTGTGTGTGTGTGTGTGTGTGTGTGTGTGTGTGTGTGTGTGTGTGTGTGTGTGTGTGTGTGTGTGTGTGTGTGTGTGTGTCTTAGCCGCAGCCTTCGAGGGACCCCCTCGAAGGCTTTGTGAGGGTTAAAGGTGTCCTAAAAAGACTTATTACAAACAACTAGACTGTCAAGAAGATAAATGTCTCAAGGCCAAAGCGGAGCCTCAGCTTTCACTGACTCAAACTTTTTAAGAGCTGATTCTAATCATGGTGTAGAGGGACGGCATTTATGAAGCTAGTGAGGTTTCAGCACTGGAAGCTTAGAGGCGACTGATTCGTTTGCGGCCTAACAACAGTGCACGTACTAGAACATTAGTGAATAAAACCCCACTGACTGAGATTCAGAGCACCTCCATCCATCCAGCGGCATGCTGTGGAGCCATGCCCTCATCCACGCTCTAATTAAACACCAGCCTGTAACAGCGGCTCACACTACTGCACATGTTAGTGTCAGAACCAAAGGTCCAGGTACCCGGTTCCCTCGTCCCTCCACAGGCAGCTCCTTAACTACCACAGCACATCCCTTTTATCTTATAAAGTGCACAAATCTAAATATAAAAACTGCCCCAGTGCACCGAGTTCCTGAGTGTGCGCTTGTTGCCTGGCAACAACATAATAATAGCACTTGAGGATGATGTATATCTTTATCACAGGGTAACTCTCACTAACAGAATACTAACTGCGTCTGCTGCCTGGTGGAGCTTCGTCCCTGACGGCAGCTGCTGCCTCCTGCTGCTGGAGATGATGAGAAGCCACACACTCCTTCACGCTGACACGTTGCTTACACTCTTCATTCCATACTTTGTCATTATAACACTATAACGCTCTCATTCATCTAACACACACAAACACAGGAGCGAGGCTGAGATCACATTAGATTCGATTTTATTGTCATATACACATCATTGTACAAGTGGTACAATGATGTGTATATGAGCCCCCCCCCCCAGCCCACCAAGCGACCAGAGCAGAGTCAGTGTTTCAGAAATAGAAGCATCCTTTTTTGTGCTAGTTTCAATGTAGGCAACCACGCACATTAAATCATGGAAGGTTTGTCTACTAAAGCTTCACAGACAGGAGGGATTACTAGTTTCCATAAATAGGGACTATGTGGTGACACACACTGGGATGTGCAGCTCAGTTTTAAGGTGTACATTGGGGGTCGTCAGCAGGAAGTCTTGGTTTGGGTGTGAGGGAAAGTGTCTGAGTAAACACAGACTCCAGCAGCGTGACGTGGAGGAGGAGGTGGACAGATCCCTGGAGCTGGGCCCAACCTCAGCAAAGCAGCTCATCAGAATATGACACAACAGCATAATGTGGGAAATGTGGAGCTGTGAAGTGAAGTTACTCCTTCAGAGTCTGACGAAAGAAGCAGATACTGAATGCTGCTTCCACATGAAGCAAGCGCAGTTAAAGATAATTAACTTTCCCCTCATGTGTGGATCATTAGAGTTTTACTTGTATCTGTGAACCAAACCTGCTAGAACCTCATTTATTACATAATACATGCACTTCATAGTATGGAGTAATTACTAATATAGTAACGACCTACATGACTCTGACTAGTGAGTGCTGCTTCTTCAGACAGCAGGTCCACAGTGTGTGTGTGTATGTGTGTGTGTGTGCGTGCGTGCGTGCGTGCGTGCGTGCGTGCGTGCGTGCGTGCGTGCGTGCGTGCGTGCGTGCGTGCGTGTATTGGCACTGACTGGTCAGTCAAACAAAATGATCTGCCAAAACCCATGAGCCAGCTCAGTGGCCTCTGTTTAGATCTCATTTCATAAAAGACTGATGGTTGAACTTCCGTTGAATACCTTAAAAGCTCGAGCTTGTTCGAGCCTGGGGCTCTACATTTCTACTCTCTGCCAATTTATTTCTGTTAGACAGTTAATGACTAAAGGAGAAAGCCCAGGAATTCGGTTCCACTCTAGTTTCTTCCGTAACTGTGATGTGTCATGTTGTGACTGAGGCCAGTTGTGTAACACGTTATCTGGCAGGAAATGAGCTCGGAGACAGTGATGCTGACCCCCTGCTTGTACAATGTACTCAAGTTACATAAGTTTTGTGCCATTACTATAAAATACTAGTTCATTGTACAAATTTCGAGTACAATCTACTTAAAACTGAGAAGCAGTTTAAAACTTGGGCAACTTTAAGTTAAATGTACTTAAAAATCTAAGTTTTGGTGGTGATCACATGTTTGTATCTCCATGGAGACAGGATTTAAAGCCTTGTGATTATTAACATTATTTACACGATGTCACTCTGCCGCCTTACTGACTGCTTTCTGACTTTAGCTGTTTCCGTTTTAATAGTTCTTCATCTCATTAGAGACTGTGGTGGAAATTTTGCAATAAAGGCAGATGAGAGAGAGTTGTCCTTTTGTGCGATTTATTGAAATAATAAAGAAAATAAAAATAATGAGGAAAGCAAATAAAAAAACAGCTGGGGAGATCAGAACATACACCACGGAGGTATAATGCAAAGATCACCCCGTTCTGAGGTTGTCTCTGCCTTTTAACCTCTCTCCCGGGACCTGGTGGAATCTTCCTATCACACTGTGGGTGAAGATGTTTACATTACACAGGGAATACACAAGGTCTACAGCCTTGGGTCTGGTGGGGCATCAGATAGAAAGGAGCCAGAGACCAGGGGTAAAAGGCAGACACAAGCCATAAACAATCGGTCAGTCAAACACAACATTAGATGTCAGCACTTAATGTGCGACAGAACCTTGAGAGGAAGATAGATTGTTTGTCTAATAATGTTCAGTTCTGGGTCTAATCAACAAGTACAGAATGCATGGTTATTGTACAGAGTCAGAAATGAACACAAGAGCATTAAAGTACAATTTTTCCATTACAATTCCCCCCTTTTGATTACACATTAATCAAAAATTAAAAAATAAAAATTGTCAATCGTGGTATTCATCCTGTAGTAATAAAGCATTCATTAAAAATGATTCGTTAAATGTATTGCTTATAAAGATGTAAATGGCGTAGGGATAAAAGATTGTGAGCTGTTTTTGTGGGTAGTTATACTAGAATAACCCTTGTGTATGAGCTTTGGAAAGACAGGGACATAAGCCTATAATTGATTCCAATCAGTTCATGTTCAATCATCCTGAATAAAGGTACAGCATGTTTTACCAAACCTGACACAAACACTTCCCATCTTTGTTAATAACATCTAAGGCCATTCTATTCTGCCATGTTGTCTTCGCTATGTGGGGCAATTGTTCCGTCATGGTCATCAGGTCTCTAATGGCACAAACTAAGCATGATCGATTTGTGGGTGACTCCGGTGTGCGGTGGATAAGAGTGTCTTCGGTTGATGCGAATGTCAGAGTGACCACGCATATTGCTGTCATCGTCGATATGACAATCATTTTTATCTTGTTTCGTCTGGTGGATGTCATTTTGCGTCAGTGGAAGATAAAAATTTGTGTGAAAGTGTGAATCAAGTAGAAAACAACTCTAGATATGCTTATCGTAAAATGTTTTCGTTCAAAAATAGTGGATAAAATCACAGAGAGGCATACATGTAAATCAACCACACAATTTAGAGCAAATATTAAAGTAACATACAATAAGGATCAAAGCAACAGGGTCACAATCAATGTCTTCTTCTTCCTGTTGAATAGTAGCGTTAGATTGTTTCTAACCTGTTTGTTGACACCTTGACAGTTCGTTGGGGTTCTTCAGGTTGTGATCAGCTGATCACAGAGACACTTGGGGTTCGTTATCACCGCCAGGTTTCCTCCCAATGTCGTCTGAGTCACTGTCACTCCCCGTGATGTGAAGAGTCTACACGTCGTCCAGCGTCGGCAACTCAAGGCTGCTCGTGTGTGTGTTTTCTCAGGAACGTGTGTGTAGATGTATGGTCAGACAGATTTCGGCGTGATGACCACTGGGTCACATCCTTTGATCAAACCTACATCATAGTTGTGTGTGGCCCACAGGGAAGCTGGAACTTCCTGTAAGGCTGGATACTGCGTCAGAGCGTCCTCCGACAAAAACACGTGGTGTGGAGTGTGTGTGGAATGTTGTGGTACCAAGTGCACTGTACGCTGCGCATGAAAGTTAGACTGAAAAAGTTTTTTGTAAGCATGCAAAGTAGGTGAATACATCACATTCGGGTCGGAAGTCGTTTGCCAGTCTCCTTCCCGTTGACATCTGTCCACGAAAGGACCCAAGTCCTGCCATCTGTCCCCGTCATGTTTTGACAGAAGGACATGTGGATCTGTAGAATAAGCATCAACAAATCTCTCTTGTTCGTTAGTGAGAGAAATCGCAAGCGCAGACCTATGTTCATCCCAAAAAAGAGAGGTTGAGGTCAGTTCGTCCGCAGATGTGCGTAACCATGATTTTTCAAAGTTCTCATCAGGACCAGTGGACACATGTGCTATACAAGACAGGTCAGATGCGTCTCTAAAGGTCGTATTCTGTGAGGAAACAAGCTGTTGAGCAGCCTGTATGAGGGCCTCAGTTATGGCCTCTCCCTTCAGCAGCCACTGATAAGAGTAGAGCAGCGGCTCTGAGCTGAAATTAACACAAACAAAAGAAAAATTATTTACATTGTCCGTGGTTGTGACCTGCACTCCCTCTGGAGTGGAAATCAGTGAAATTCCTAAACTACACATGAGATCTCTTCCTAATAGATTAACTGGGCATAAGTTTGAAGGCAAAAATTAATGTTTGAGTGTCTTGCCGTCTGATGTTGTGCAAGACAGAGGAACAGTAAGTTTTTCTTTTATTGTCTGGTACGTACAGTAATTATTATTACTTCTCTCTAATAGTCGTGTTCCCTTTTAATAGTCATTGATAGTCTGTTTTGTTTTTCTATAGTCTGGCCAGACAAACCTATATTGTGCACAAATTTTATTACTGAATTTGTTGCAAGTTAAAATAGTTTAAACCCATCAGACTGTAAAGTCATGCAGCAGTTGTCATTTAGCTGTTTGTTATTCTTTTCAAAATCACTCTGTGGGATTTTTCTTTGAGCAAAAAGCGATTCTTCATTGCGAGCAGATAAGCATGAACATGAATTTGAGCGTGTATCAGCTGTAAGCGTGTTTCTTCATTGCGTGTATGAATGTGTGTGTGTATGTTTGCGGTACCGTCTTGTACGTCACGTGAAAAGGAACCGTCACCTTCCTCCTTCCCCAACCATCAGTCTGATGTGAGCGCCAGTGGGTGAAGCCTTTTGATGGGACAGTTGTTCCTCGATGACAGACCTTTCCTGGATCCTCAGATGCAGCTCTTTTGGGCCGATCACGTCTGAAGCCTCTCCTGTTGTTTGAACCAGTGTCTGTGTCAGAGCACGTCTTCTCTGCTGTTGCTCTGTCCTTGTTTTCCTTTGCAGATTGTCATAAGCAGGTGTCTGTGTCAGACACACACGCTTGTAGTAGCTGGTTCATCTGATGAGCCCAGAACGTGATGGCTGCAGACGTTGTGGGAGTCTGTGAGGCGTCCATGCTGTGGTCGGTGTCCTCCAGCTGCTGTGGTGTCAGAGCTTCCACCCTGTTCTGGTTGTTGGTTGGCGCTTCTTCTCCTTCGGTTCTTCTGCTGATGGTGGGAAAGGAGTCCAGATCCGGATTTACCCTCATCGCGCTCAGCTCTGCAAAGGGATACAAAGCAGAAACAGTGGGAGTGCTTTGTTTCTCATCATGTTGTGTGTGTGTATGTGTGTATGGTGGCGGTGTGCAAGCTTCCACAGAGTTGTTATCTTTTCTGCCAGCTACGTCACCACTCTCGTCCTTTCTCCCTCCTAGTTCTTTTTGGCATTTCAATCTTTCCCTGCGCTCTGATTCTTTAACCCAAATTTCAAGGCATCTTTTGTTTAATTCAATTTCCTTTAAGGTTTTAACTTTGATCGTTCTACTTTTACAGAGCTGTTTCTCCTTTTCTTCTAATTTTTCTTTTAAAGCGCGTATGTCCTTCACACTGAGTGATCCACCTTCTTGAAACCCATAAAGTTTTGTCCAGTCGTGAAGACATGACACGCACTCATCACCATATTTACGTCTCATTAATTTTGTAATGCTGCAGTCTGGTGGTGGAGACTTAGATCGCCCCGAACCCATCTTTCAGAGTCCCGGCGGTTTTCTGCCTTAGACTTTTATGTGTTCCGGCCGGAACCTTTTTTCGAAATTTCTCTTCCACGGACGTCTCCGTAGAAAGGGAACCGCTCAGATCAGCGACAGGGTTCTCGGAAGTGGTCCCTCACCGTCAGGCCCCTCTATGACCCGGGTCCCTCGTATCTCAAAACCACTTCCCCCTGCAAACGCGCTCCGTCTTACAGAAGCCGTCTTTTATTTCTTGTCCACTCCCTTTGGACTGCGCTCAGATCTGCACACTGGTCTGTATCCTCAGTACAGACAAAAAGCTCGGTCCCACGAGCCAACCCTTAGCAACCACCGTCTCGGCCACCAGGGCAGACTTTGACCTAATTAATTTTACCCGAATATTAAATTTTTTAATTTAAAAAAAATTGTTTGGTCCTAATTATTATATTTTAGATGTTTTCAGCCACCTAGTCGTTTTAGAAATATTATTACCTCTTTTCCTAGTTATATTTTCTTTTTGTCGTTGTTTGTTTTAGTCTAGTTGCGGATGTTTTAGAATTAATTGTTATTTGCTTTACTTTCCCTAAACCAAATGATCAGAGCCAAGTAAACCCGAATACCTGAAACCAATTTCAAACCCGTTTTCTTTTTTTTTTTTTCCTTAACAAGTCGCAACAAAACGGAATCTCTCTCACCGGGCCGAGCAGAGGTTGGATTTTGAGTTCGTTGGATCTCGTCAGAGGCGATCCAGACGGGTGAGCAGTCCTCCCACTCAGAACAGCTGTAGAGGTTTGGAGGCTGAGCGAACCTAGTCCTCAGGACCGCCGTCCCTGATCACGCCGTCCAGACGACCTGCCGCGGGATCCTGTTCGTAGACGCCAATTTCTGTGGTGGAAATTTTGCAATAAAGGCAGATGAGAGAGAGTTGTCCTTTTGTGCGATTTATTGAAATAATAAAGAAAATAAAAATAATGAGGAAAGCAAATAAAAAAACAGCTGGGGAGATCAGAACATACACCACGGAGGTATAATGCAAAGATCACCCCGTTCTGAGGTTGTCTCTGCCTTTTAACCTCTCTCCCGGGACCTGGTGGAATCTTCCTATCACACTGTGGGTGAAGATGTTTACATTACACAGGGAATACACAAGGTCTACAGCCTTGGGTCTGGTGGGGCATCAGATAGAAAGGAGCCAGAGACACATGCGAACATTACTGTAACTCGCACTAAAAACACTGAACTGTCTGGGAAAACAACGGACAAAACACCACAGACAGATTTACTGTTACTGTTTTTGTTTTAGAGAGTAATAAAGTGTATGTATTATGATGTTGTACTGTTTTGCCAGTGACGGTAATAGGCTGTTGCTATTTAACACTTATCTGTGCTTCCCTAAACTATTCTGCCTGTAGTAGCTGTTGATATGAAGTCAATGGATAGTTGATACAATAAATGTTTTTAAGTTAAATCAATTTGTCAATTAGTGAACTGAACCTAAAGTTTTAAGTGAAGTAGACTAGCAGATAAGTTGCTACTATTAAAGAATATTGCATTGAGTGGATTGAATTCAACATAAACATTTCAACATATTTTTTTTAAGTTGAGTTTACTCATCTTTTTATCAAACAGTTTATCCCATCATTTCCCATCATTTAAAAGCCATCCAAACAGCAGGCAGTCAGACTTCCCATGATTCTGATAAACAATGAGATTTATGACAAACAAAAAACAGAAATAGGATTATCACAGCTTCTTCAGATATTAATTAAAAATGAAAGAAAAAGGTATTGTATGAATCTGTCACTGTGGGTCTGCATACAGTTTGTCTCAGATCTCTGTCTGTGATACATTTCCAGATGAGAAGCAGCGACTAAATGAACTGGGATCTCATTTCCTCTATTCATCATATATGAAAGATGAACTATAACACTGGATCGTCCCGGTACTGTAGGTAAGCAAACACAGCTGCCTATGGAGATAAGGTGAAGGTTCGTCCCTGATGTGAGGACGCTGCAGAGAATTGCTGCTGATTCAGCCATAATCGCCTCTGACTTTGACTTTTAACCATTGTTTGTATCCCTCCAAACCAACAGGGTTTGTTTGATAAGTGCCGTCAGTTTTATAAACAATGATATTAAAATAGCAGACCACCCTCACAAAGCTTTCCAGTCAAGCTTCTTGTCCTGCTTTACTGGGCTTTTTAGCACATGTTTCAGGAAATGTTATTATTGTAATGAGTCACAAGACACCAAACAGAAGCAGTGAATGAGGTTGTGTGGAGTCCAGCAGGCCTACACTCAACCATAGTCATCAGGGTGGCTTCCTCTACGCAACTAGAGATTTTAGATACATCAAAGATTATTGCTACATCAAACAATGATCGTGTGGCTGTAGAGTAAGTCGTTGTGATGGCAACGATGGTGCAGAAAACCCAGCATTTTATTCATTATTATTATATGTTACATAGTGTGGTTGCTCTTCAGGTCAGTTGTCTTTGACCAGCTTTTGGTTATGTTTCTTGCTTACTTGTACACTACTTTATTTTTGTTGCCCCCTTTTATGGGCCCAGTTTGAAGTTTGTGTTCTTTTGTGATTTGTTTTATTTTTCTAATAAAATACATTCCATTATTCATTATTTTTGAAACAATCTGCTTCTTTCACTTGGACTCAGCCAGATTTGATTTCTCTGAGGACAGGTTTATAGTTAGTTCCATGTACTCAAGTGTCAGTTTGCATCTGTTCGTTTGTAGAGCATACAGGCGGCCATATGCCTACCTCGGTTATTCTACAGAGGTTCACAAAAGCCTAGTTTGGAGACTTGTTGATTGTTATTCTATGAACATGCAGACGTTAAGTATAAAGGTTGGGATAGAATCAAAGTAATATATATATATATATAAAACCCACTAAAAGGTCCTGGCCACACCTCAGTGGATCCTGGGAATCCCTCCAGTCCCAGTGTAACACACACTGGTGCAAACCTAATTAAGCCATTCATCTCTGGTGACAGGCTGAGGTGAAGCTTGCAGTCTGCCATGAATGCTAACACATGTCCTGATTCATGAAATAAAGAGAAGGAGGTGGTTAAAGGGAGAGGATGACAGAGCAGTTGCAAGGCAACTGGCTGCATCCAAGTGATCCAAGTGAGGCGTATGTGTTGTTACTTAATGAGTGGTTATCACACATCCAGTTCAGTTTTACTCCCAACAAGCATCCCCTCACAGAAGAACCAAAGTCAGTAGGTTAGGGAGCTAAAGGTCATGTCCTCCTGAAGCAGCTCATATTCACAGTCTGATGGGATCCAACTCTGACAAACCTGATAATACCAGACGTTTTCATGAGTGGAATTCCCGTTGATATCGATTCACATGGAAACTGCATCTGTCAAGAGTAGAGTCATTGTGGTATTGCAACACAGCTGAGTAGATGAAAGAGATGTTGAGAGCCTGCTGGAACTGGAAATCCCTTCTGCTAAAAGATAAGATGGTGAAGGATCAGGCATATATTGTGTGTTTGTACAAGTTTGTATTTCCATCAAAAGCAAATCTGAGATGAACGACCACCATGCAGAAGTCTCCATGAATATTTGGAATACCATGTCCCTTTAAATAAATAAGTAATAAAAAGTAAAAACATCTGGCTCCACTGAGAATGAAAGAAGTGATGAGGATTGTTGATATCAGGCTCCACTGTGCCTGATTCAAGGTTAGAGGAAGAAATGGCCGTCTGGGTGACGTGAGATGGAGGGTTAAAGCCCTGAACTCCTGGCTGAGAGACATGACTTGTGTCCCGGACAGAATCTATTTTTTCATGTTTTTTCTAATTCGAAAGTCTTCAGTCACACTCATACAACTGCACACGTCTGGCAGTGTACCAGTACAACTGTGTTTGCGATCCCGATCCAGGTTGTCTGATGGAACACTTTGAAGCTGCCAATAAAGAGACTAGAACTACTGTAAAGTGGAACTAAACCCTAACAGAGTGTCAGCAATCGCTGAGTCATGGTTGACTATGAGCACATACTGTATGAGCGGAGCCGTAAATACCATTTAGTTGAGCCAGAGCCCCACACGGTAGCCGGAGGCAGCAGCCAGATGGAAGCTGTGAGTGTCTGGGTCTGCACATATAAAAGCCACCAGTCTCTGGGCTCTCCTCACTGGAGGCTAGATCGCTATGACGATAAGAAGCTGGATGTGAACATGGAACATCTGGATGGAAAGAGCAGAGCGTCGGAGATAAGGTGAGTGAGTACATGATTTCAGCTTTAAAGCACAGAAACAAGTCTTTACGGTGACGATCATTTACTAACATGTCTACTGAAAATAAATGAAGTTAAATCTAATTATTATCTATTATTAAAATACTGGACATATTCATATTTAACGTAAGGCCACTGAACAAGCATTTAAATAAAAACAAATGTAAACATGACCTGAAAAGATTAAATGATATTTCAGCTGCCGAAAATCATCCCACAGTGGGAAAATTTTGCCAGAGCAGCCACAAACAAGCAGCAGGATGGAGAAACAGTGGGAAATCCTACACGCTTTTGGTGAATCCCTGTTTTCTATCGCATGTCTTGCTGTAGCTGTAAAGTGTTCTTCTCCCCCTGTTTCTGCAGAGAGCACCACAGTATGAAACATTAAGCTGCTGCTGCTTCCAGTGGTCATGAATGCGTCACTCCTGCTCCCTGTGGACATAGAGCCGGATCTCTGCGGGAACTACACCGAGGCCTGGCTGTGGCTGTCGGCCCTGCAGCCATCCTCCCTGGGGCTGATCAGCGTCCTGGGCTCGCTGGGCAACGCCCTGGTCCTCTGCGTCTTCTGCCTGCACAGGAAGCCCTGCACCGTGGCCGACGTCTACCTGGGGAACCTGGCGGCGGCCGACCTGGTCATGATGGCCTGCCTTCCTTTCTGGGCTGTCACCATCGCTCACAACTACCGGTGGGACTTTGGGGAGGTCCTGTGCAAGCTGGTGAATGTTGCTATTTCCATGAACTACGTCTGCAGCGTTCTGTTCCTCACCCTCGTCAGCGTGGACCGCTACCTGGCTCTGGTGAAACCCATGAGCTCCAGCCGCCTGCGGAGGGCGGCGTGGGCCAAGCGCATCTGCCTGGGCGTCTGGAGCCTGGGCTTCCTCTTCAGTCTGCCCATCCTGTTCTTCCGTACGGTGACATATGTAACAGACCCGGGTGTGCTGGCCTGTATTCTTGCCTACCCGCACCCACGATGGCAGCTGCAACACAACATCACCAGGAACATGTGCTTCGTCCTCCCCGCGCTGGTAGTGACGTATTGCAGCCGTCACATTATCGCTGCGCTGAACCAGCGTCGGGCCAAAGGCCTCCCTGTGGTGAGGGGCGAGAGGAAAGCCAGCTACCTGGTCCTGGCCGTGCTGGTCGTCTTCCTCTTCTGCTGGACTCCGCACCAGGTCATGCGCTTTCTTGACACTCTGGACTACTTCCAGGTCACGCCTGGATGCCTGTGGGGCCACATCCTGGACATCGGCATCCAGCTGTCCACGTATCTGACGTACAGCAACAGTGCTATTAACCCCTTCCTGTTTGTCCTTGTAGGGAAGCATTTCAGGAAAAGAGCTAAGGAGGTGTTCAGTTTGAACCTCTGGTCAAAAGACACAAACTACCTGAGCGTGAGCTGCACCTCTGTGAACAGACTGAACGAGCGTGTGCGACTTGACCAAATATATGTTAACACTGTTTGCCATGGCCAGTTGCTCTAGTTACAAAACTAGAAAAAGGTCTGCAGCATTATCTGCTTCAATTGTTTACTATCCACCTCAGAACACTGGCTTTTTACAGTGTAAGTCCAGGTGAACCACTGCTAAACCTCTCAGCAATGTTATTGTTCAAGTGGTGCCATGTTTGAGCAACGGCAACAGTTGAGCAACAGTGAAGATACTGTGGTTAATGGATCTATGAAAGAGCTGCTGCTTTCATCAAGAAACCAGAGCAAAAGGACAAAAGTCACAGAGAAAGTAACGAGTTGTTGATGCTCTGGGGTTTGAGGCATCAGGGTAATTATTAGCCCACCATGGTTTGCATTGATCTGGACTGTTCCAGCTGTTTCCTGTTTGGTTGTAATTACTGGAAGCCACATGTCCTGATAACCACAGTGTCCATTTGAGGCTGCTTGTGTCCTTTGCTTTAACTTTCCCTAGTCTCTGCTTAGCATTTGTCATTATGTTGTCAAGTTCTAAGAAATATCATCAATGAAATATAGAAATATGATTTAACACTCAACTCTCAGGACATAAGACATAAGAATTAGGGTGTAATTGTATGAATGTTCTCCTGCTTTTGACCAAGTGCATCATCTGGAAACCAGAGGTAATGGTGTTATTTCAGACAAGATGATAGATGTGGTCTAATAAAAATGCAGTCATCTCACTGTTTGGGATTTTTTCTCTTGACTTGGTTTAAAAGCAATTATATATTAAATATGTTATCATGTTATCAGCCCTGGGCCTCTATCTGTATAAGCAACAACCCTAATAACAGGAGGTGTGTAACTATTACAAGCTTTGCCAGGGAGGCTGTGTTGCAGCACCCCCTTTACCACCTACGGCTGTGCCCTTTGATAACAGATATGTTGAGCCTCACTCATTGTGTGTGTCACAGCATGTGTAGCTACAAACAACAGATTAAATACTACAGCTTTGTTGATTTTATTTAATGTGTAAAAGATGGATTCATGACCTTAAGCCATGTGCAGGTTGACTATAAGTGCTTGGTCAGCATTGAGATATAGTGCACAGGAACAAATGGGAGGATGAAGCTGTCGGTGTTTCTCTCATATATGTGAAGCTCTGGGACTTTTTAACTTGAGTACAGTGACATCTGATAGTTTGCTGACTGAGACCACACCTCACACAAAGTTTCTCCACTGTAAAAAGACACTAGAACGTGTAATGTGGATATAGCTCTGAGCTCAGTGTGTTCATTCATATAGCCCTAATTATTCACACATCTGGCAAATTCATAATACTAAGTTACTTTTAATCAGGCCATCGTTTTTTTTTTCCCATAATTACACAGGTTTCTTTTAAAAGATAATAAGACAATGTACAAGAGGCAACAATGACTAATTAACTGCAGCTGATGAATCACTGACCGGAGCAAAGTTACCATGGATGTTTAACAGGCAGGATGAATGCAGGAAGTTACCAAAATAAAACCGGAAATTGAGCATATAATGACTGGAGTTGGATTCATGACAATCAGAAATTATAGGAAGCCTTTAATTTTTTCCACAATTATGTCTTTTGTATGCCTCTTTTTATCTTTGGGGTGAAGCTTGTGGCATTTCCTACCTACTAGTTGATTGAAAGTAACTTTAATTCAAATAGAATTTCCCAGTGTTATGAAAATATTTTATATGCTATCATAGGTTTCCCACTGTCTTGGGTTTGCACAATGTTAAAGCCTTTGACCTGAGGCGACATCTGCTGGTTAACTTCTAAAAAAGATGTTGATAAAATGTGTGGTTTGTGATTAGTGATTTGGCTGCTCAGCTGATCACTTCACTGTTTGGCCCGTTGGGCTCGTTGTCCTCCTACACCTTTCACTGACATCTAACGCGCGGGTTCAGTCTGATGATAAACGTGACGTTAAACTTGACTGGACCCGTTCAGCGAAGGGGAGCGCGGCCTAATGAGGCGTCTGGTCACTGCAGCCTGGGCCTCGGTCCACATGCTCAGACACAGATCCTCCGTCTGTTCAGCCCTGAACTGGTAGCGTTGCTCATTGTCCAGTCGTCTTTCTGCAACTGGTTGATAACGTTGGGTGTCTGTTAAATAGACCAGCTGCATGCCAGGCATCTGAGGGTGTTGTCTGTGTTTTCCATAGCCCTATTTACATAGTCAATGTAGTGTTGCTTGACACTATGTTTAATACAGTGGTTGTGTGCTTAATTGTTGTGTGTGATAAGAGTAAGGGCTTCCTGTTCTGCTCCGATTGTAGAGAGAAAAGGCTTCCTGTGGGTTGAAACATTTACCAAACAAGCACTATTTCACCATTCAACAACCTGAGCAAATTCTGCACTCGCAGAGAGAAACATATATTATGAAACTTCATATATTAGTAAATCTAAGTATATACGTTGGGTATTTCTGTTCGTGGGAACCAATGGGATCCCGTGAAAACAGCAGTTACATTAGCTCACATGCTGGACTGTGGCGTAGTTTTATTTTGAAAGTTACCAACGGAAGTCTAAACTTTTGGCTCGCGGGACGCGCACGTCGCGCGCGCGTGGTGGAGAACTTCCGTGATAATACAGTCAGTGAGCTCTGAATCCGAGAGGCTCGGTTCGGTTTCTCGTCTCCATTCGTAGCTTGTCTCCGTTTGAAGTGCAACAGCCAAACTCGCCGCCACAGAATCTGCGAAGAGTTCACTTAATCAGTTGAGTATTGAACCGGTTAAGGCGAGATTAGTGCAACGGAGGCGGCTCGTGCGTTAACCGGACGGAGGCGTCCGGGAAACTCACGGTCAGCGTCGAGGCAGACGTTCCTCTGGCTCCAGGCAGGTGCGTGTTTGAGGTCATTGGAATCAGATGTGCGAACTTCTGGCTCCAGCTACACGTAAATTACGGTTGAGTCCAAGGAACTGGACCAGTGAAACCACTTGCGCGCAAATTCACATCGAACGAGAATAGTATTTTATGGCGAAATGCAGTGGTTACAGTTTACAGACTTATTGAAAGCGTCTTTTAATGTTTTGCAGAATTAAAAAATGGATTACATCATATCAGGACAGCCAACAAGTGGAAAGGCCGCTGATTTGAGTGACTTGCTGCTCAGCTGATCACTTCACTGTTTGGCCCGTTGGGATCGTTGTCCTCCTACACCTTTCACTGACATCTAACGCGCGGGTTCAGTCTGATGATAAACGTGACGTTAAACTTGACTGGACCCGTTCAGCGAAGGGGAGCGCGGCCTAATGAGGCGTCTGGTCACTGCAGCCTGGGCCTCGGTCCACATGCTCAGACACAGATCCTCCGTCTGTTCAGTCCTGAACTGGCAGCGTTGCTCATTGTCCAGTCGTCTTTCTGCGACTGGTTGATAACGTTAGGCTGTCTGTTAAATAGACCAGCTGCATGCCAGGCATCTGAGGGTGTTGTCTGTGTTTTCCATAGCTCTATTTACATAGTCAATGTAGTGTTACTTGACACTATGTTTAATACTGATCTTTTACTCTGAATCATTTCAAACGTGACTGAGCGGTGACCTGTAGGTAATTCTTGGTGGTTTCCTAATGCTGACATCCAGAGTAGCTGCTTCATAAATTGTTTTCAATGGTCAAGCTGGATGTGATCAACTTAGCTGAAAACCCAACTAACTGTTTTCTTCTCAATATTGCATATTCAGCATGTCCGTAACACCCCTGAGCATCATGAGTCTACGAGAAGTCATTGAGAATGTGAAGCTGGCCCGAGAATACGCCCTGCTGGGGAACTACAGCTCAGCCAGCGTTCTCTACCAAGGGCTGCTAGAACAGATCAAGAAGTATGTGTATACTGTGCGGGACAGCAGCTTTCAGCACAGATGGCAGCAGGTACGTTTGGCTTTAATAGCTAAAGAGAGCAATAATGGGAATTATTGCCTCATGTTTGCTTTTTACTTTTCAGTTATGGCAAGAAATTAGTGAAGAGTGTCGACAAGTTCAGGAAATAATGTCGACTCTGGAGAACTTCCAGCTGGACACAACACCTGCTAAACCCTCCAACCACGATGACTATGAAATAAGACATGGGCACATGGAGCCGAGGTCTGAGCTCTGTAGATCTGAGGGGGGGCTATTCCCCTGTAGTCGCATGATTGAGATTAGCAGACTGTTTCCTGATGTGGGCCTGCTTTGTCCCTGGTCTGGCCTGTGAACACTGTGTCTTTGTTAGCGTTTCATAAGTCTGACTGCATTACTCCACTTGTTCTAGTCGCCTTTAACGATCTGATGATGATTTAATAGACACAAGCTTCAAAGACACAATGAGGTTGTTTTTGTCACAGTGCTGTCGTCTTTTCACAGACATTCTCCCTGTCCGGTCAGGCGTCCTGCTCACGCTTATAAAGACAGCAAACCTCACATCAACCGCCTGAGCTCCGCGGGGAGGGCTCAGCAGAGGCACTTGCCTCGCGGGGCCGACGGGGAGAGAAGCAGACCTCCCAAAGGCAAAGAGAGGAGAGAGTCCAAAGAAACAAAGGAGGCCGGGAGCAGAGCGCGGGACGATAAGGTCAACATGAGGAAGTCTTTCCATTGTTGAGTCTTCTCTGTCCACATGCTGCTTGTGTACCTTCAGCTGAGCTCAGCCTGTTATTCCAGTTTGTTTGTGGGACAGACTACACGTACAGAACATTCATTCAGGGATGATGTTTTCTGCTTTGCAGAACAAAGGTGAGGGCCAGGAGAAGGAAGTAAAGAAGTTCGACGGCACCGGTTATGACAAAGACCTCGTGGAAGCTCTGGAGAGAGATATAATATCCCAGAATCCAAATGTTAAATGGTATGTTGCGTTGAAAACAGAAATTGTTTATTGTATTAAAGGTTCAGTCGGTAATGTGGGGGTGTTATAAAACCATGATCATAGTCGTGACGGAAGCATCTGTGCTACAGCGTCGAAGAAGAGAGAGAGAAATGTGATAAATGTTCTCATGATAAACTTAACAGGGTCACACCCCCGATATCTGCTGTTCAGTGCCTCTTGCATTGAGTCGCAGCCCGTCTGGTAACAGATGTTACTCTCTCCTGCTATATCCTATAGAGTCTATAGGACACGTCTGTTGTGCCTTGCCACTATATCTAGAGTTAATGTGTAGCGATTTTTGTCTGACCTGTTTGTGTAGGGACGACATCGCAGACTTGGAAGATGCAAAAAAACTCCTGAAAGAAGCCGTGGTGCTGCCCATGTGGATGCCAGCGTTTTTCAAAGGCATAAGACGACCGTGGAAGGTGGTGATCTGGTTCCTCTGCGGTATTTTGCGTTGTACTGATTAGCTCTCTAATACAGGCGTTATTGTTGGCTGCAGGGGGTGCTCATGGTGGGACCCCCAGGCACAGGGAAGACACTTTTGGCCAAAGCAGTGGCTACTGAATGCAGAACCACGTTCTTCAACGTTTCCTCCTCTACACTCACGTCCAAGTACAGAGGGGAGTCTGAAAAGCTGGTCCGCCTTCTGTTTGAGATGGTGAGTTCTCCTTCTGTTTTGTTGTTAAGGTTAAGCCGATTCATGGAAACAGGTTACATGGACTAGGTGACTTACATGTTAAATACTGGAGGTTAGAAGTCATGTGAAAGGAACCTGATGATGCACATAAAACTGTAGATTTCCCACTGTTCACTGGTCTGTGTGCTGCAGGCTCGGTTCTACGCTCCCACCACGATCTTCATAGATGAAATCGACTCAATGTGCAGTCGTAGAGGGACGTCAGAGGAGCATGAAGCCAGCCGGAGAGTCAAGGCAGAGCTGCTGGTACAGATGGATGGTACGTAACCAGCGAGTGACATGATCACAATCTAGAAAAATTCTCCTTTTTGAATGAGAAAAGTTTGAAGCATTTCGAAAAGGGAAACTTCATTCTTCATTCTATCATTGCTCAGTTCTGTTGTTTCTGCTGTTGCACAGGTGTTGGTGGAGCATCAGAAAATGATGACCCCTCAAAAATGGTGATGGTCCTGGCTGCCACCAATTTCCCATGGGACATTGATGAGGCTCTGAGAAGACGACTAGAGAAGAGAATTTATATCCCTCTGCCTTCAAGTACGCTCATGTAGCCTCCATGTACACAGACCCTAGTCCCTCTGCCAGCTGGTCAAGGCTGTGGACTGACCTTCCTTTTTTGTTTGCAGCTAAGGGGCGAGTGGAGCTGCTAAGGATCAACCTCAAGGAGCTGGAGCTGGCCTGTGATGTGGACCTGGATAAGATTGCAGAGCAAATGGAGGGTTACTCAGGAGCCGACATCACCAACGTGTGCAGGCGAGTCCATTCTTCAAAGTACAACTGATTATCTACTTTGGCTGTTGTATTGAATCCTGCTCATAGCTATGGCCTTTTGATTAAAAAAAATGGGTAAATTAAAAATTTATAGTTTATAAAAATTACAATTTCTGGTAGTAGTAATGTAATTTTGATTAGTGCTGTGACACTGCAGAGATGCCTCTCTGATGGCCATGAGACGAAGGATCGAGGGCCTCACACCAGAAGAGATCCGCAACATCTCACGGGATGAAATGCACATGCCCACCACCATGGAGGACTTCGAGTCAGCGCTGAAGAAAGTGTCTAAATCTGTGTCTGCAGCCGACCTGGAAAAGTATGAAAAGTGGATCGAAGAGTTCGGTTCTTGCTGAAGCGAGCAGGGCAAGGACTGACAGGGAGCAGTTTGCAGCTTAACTGTACAGCATCAGGCAGATTTGTTCAAAAACACTACTCAGAACTGCTTCCTGTACAAGTTCACAGTTTAATGTACTTAAATTTGTGGACATGTTTGTTTTCCACTTTTTAATTTTTTATTTAAATAAAGTTAACAGCATGTATACAAATGTACATTGTTCATACATATCTGTTCACTGTTCAAGTTTTTTTTGTTTTACAATATTTGTCTGAGGTTAAACATTCTCATTTTCTAAGAGGGTAAACCAACCTGTGCTGAAAGCAACATCGAAGTCCAGCCAGACCCTGAAAATCCCGTGTTGTGAACCTGCCATGTGTAATGTGAAATACTGGAACTGGCACCAAACCAAACCCTCGGCATAAAATCTGATCTGCATAGTCACACAGGTTAGAGAAAACTTACACATGGTGATCATAAGGAAATCATTTATTCAGCAGTATTTAGAGCCGATTACACAGTCCAGCTGTAATTCATACAACTTATGCACACACGGACCTAATGACACCTAAACAAAGGAAAACCCTTCAGAAACCTTTGAGCTCATGCCTTTGCCCTGCAAGCTAATTTAGTGTCCTATACAGAACCTGGATTGGGTTTGATGCAGATTTGATCATGCATTTTCCTGCTTTAAATGACTTGCTGATAGAAAGGCAAACTGCATTCACTCGCTACAGCACACATGCACCTCTTGCTGCTGCAGCACATCATGCATTTCGCAGCTGAACTGGAGCCTGGGGTAGACAAAGTGACGACCTCAGATACTGTGACAAAAAAGCTGATGGTTACAGGGCAACAAGCAACACAAGTATTGAACATATTGGGAGAACCTGGATAAATAAAACACTTTTGTCTAAGCTACCTGGTCCCACACAGAGTTCCAACAAGTCCAAGTATAACAGCAGAGTACAGAATAGACGCTCGTCCAGGTTTGCGGCCATAACGGTGAGAGGAAACAAAGGTGCAGTATATTAATACTGCATCCAAATAATGAAAATGTGTTCATGCCCAAATATTTTAATAATAATTTACTTTACAAAGCTTCTTTTTGTATTTAAAGTTCTTCAGGTTGCAAACATGTATTGAGTTAAGTGGTAATTATAAGACAGAATAAAAGAGATTTTCTAAAGGTTTGTTCTTATTCTGTTTATATAATAAGACTTCTGGAACTCTCCGGTTATATGTAGCATGCATAGACCATCTGAACTTACTTACATTCTCCATAATTACTAACACAAAATCAAGGTAGAACCAAGGCAAATTCTCCACTATTTAGTAAATAACCATATTGTAGGATGTGCCTTGGGTGTTTTCCAGTAGTTACATTTAGGGCCAGGTTTAAAGTGGCATGAGTGGGGGATGCATACGTGCAGACGAGGTTTAGAACAGTGTTAATATTAGAGCCATAAGCCTTGTCTTGTCTTTACAGACCCACAAACAACCTGCCAAGATAGAACATCCAACCAATGAGAATAAAAAAGTAAAAATAAAAAAATACTCATTTATTCCACTTTGAGGCCTTTGACGTTCATCAAAAGCCACCATGAACATTACTTAATGCTACAGTTTGACATTTTAGTCACTCCATTCCTGTCTAGTGCTGTAGAAACATGACACTGATTTGTTGTTCATCTGTTCAAACCTAAAAGTTTGTAGAATAAAGTAAAGGTTTTTGTATGAGATGAGCTGTAACATGCACGCAAGCTGTTTTCGTGTTAGTCTTTATGCTAAGCTAATGGTTCCTTGCAGCTCTTGATATATTACTTTTCTCTTCTTTGTAATGTGCTTGAAAACTCAATGTTTTTATAAAGAACCGCAGACAGACCCATGAATCTAAAAAACTGGCCACTGAGCTAACAAGGTTCAGAATTGGTAGTAAAAAAAGTAGTTAGTGACAGTCACGCGTAAGTGAGAACAACTGAAGAACAGCAGTAAAGTAGTTCACCGATGTGAACATAAGCTTGGGACAGGCCATGCTGAGGACGGAACACTGTAACTCAGGGTGAAGAATAGACAAGAACAAACTCAAAGTGAAGCTGGTGGCTCATTCAGGGCTTCTCCTCCTCCTCCTCCTCTGCTGCTTCTTCTATGTTCTCCAGTAGAGTGTGCTTCTCATCCTCTGGCATCATCGTGACAGTGTTCAGGTGGAAAATGTGCCTGAAGGAGGACGTTAAGACGGAATGTCAACTTCTCAGGTTACATGCATCTACAGGGCATCATTCAGTCATTTCATAAACCCAGTGAACTGAACTCACTTGTGTTCACAGGCTGGGAAGAACATGTCCAATATCTTGACTATGACGGCTGATCCGACAACTCCGATTACCACCACCCACATAACCAGGAAGAAGAGAGGCAGCGACTCTGAGCAGAAGCGCCTCAGATGCTCTCTCAGCTGCTCCACCCACCGACACATGGCCTAAGAGAGCGTGGACATGTCACACAGCTAAGTGAGTGTACGCATGGCAGGCCTATACAGCTGCTAAGAAATGTGTGGATGTTCATCAGCAGACTGATGCATTCTGAAGGAGTTGTTTAACAAACAGTGTTTGCACGCGTTAAAATAGCAACTGATCTTCATGTTTTTGAACCCTCATTTGCAAACCCTTCCTGTGAATTTGGCCCTACTCTGAAAATGCAAATTAAATTTCCGGGAATAGATGACCTACTGGCTATCACAGGAAAAAAAAAGAACTTTCTAGGAAAGCAGTGGCAGAGAGTCTGCTCTGGTTCTATCCCAAACAATTTTCATAGTTTTTAATTTTTTAAATCTTAGACTGTAGTTACAAACACTTTCAAAATATAAACTGGAAGGAGGCGCAATAGTGTGGTATGCGAAAAATAAAGAAATGTAATTTATAATAGCTAGAAGCTAAAGTGAAACACGTAAACATCATACTGGCCCAAGCCCAGACTGGATTTTTCAAGAAAATCATTTTAGTCTTTGGACACAACTAAACTGTATGTATTTTTATTTCTCTATAAAAATGCACACGCATGATTTGACACCAGTACGTTCAGTATTCATCACCACTCTAGCTCTAGCATCAGACATTACTTACAGAGTAAGATGATATCAGCTCTTTACGTGGAGTTTCCATCTGAATGTGATCCAGTTGACTCGGCTCTCTGTCATTGAACTCCTCATCATATCTGACATCATACAGCAGGTCAGGGTCCATACGCAGTGGAGTCTCTGGGAGCTTCCCAGGAGCTGCAATCTCCTCCTGTGTGGTGTCTGTGTGCTTCAGGGGGTACTGGCTGGTGGTCTGGGATATCAGCTGGTCTTCATCTGATTTTAGAAGGAGATATTAGAAGAAAAAAAATAATAAAAAGTGAACAGATTATATATTATAAAAAGTGAGATTGTAAAGACACCATGTTTCTGTACCTTTTCTAGGGTTTGGTGGATCTGTGACAAGCACATCATTCTCTCTGGGAATCCTGAAGATCTCGCTGTGACCAATGGGGTAAGTGTTTGTAAACTGGGCTAGCTTCTGGAAGTCTGGGCTCATCAGTATCTTCACCTCACACATGTCGGGCTGCTGGACCTAAATAATTCAACACAAACTTAAGTCAAACATTCCAAAAACTTTTCCTCTCTGTATCTCTTCACCCCAACAGCTCAAGGCAGATGACTAAACACCCTGAACCTGGTTCTGCTAAATATTTCTTCTCCTTCTTCTCCAACTTGTTGGGTTTTCTATATATAACTATATAACTACAGTAAATAGTTCTGTGTTTGGAAAGATCCTAAACCTTTATTTATAAAGATTGAGAGATGGTTAGTGCTATAAAAGTAAACAGAACTAACTCTTCTAGTACTTCATAAGTTAGAGGTACTGAAGTTATGCTAAAACTATAAAAAGCTCATAAAAGCATGACAAACCTCTAAACTGTCAGCAGACATTTACCTCTTTGCCCTCCATCTCTATCACTTCGCTGAACACCTGCAGAGCCACCACCTCCTCTGAGTCGCTGTACAGCCGGTTCTGGCTCACCATCACCCGGGTAACAGTGGACACCAAATCCCCGGATTCAAATTCACTACTTCCATTGACGCTATCCACTGAAAAATAACACGTTTTGTGTAAAATATTGATTAGCAAATGATTATTTTCATACATATAGACACATGATTTGGGAGTAAGAAACAGTGATTCGTTTAGGTTTAGATTGGTAATCATCTCTTTTACTTTATTTGACAGGAACTTCACATATTTGATAATCATTCCTGTAATTGTCCTGGAGTTTGCTCAAAAGCATATTTTCATCTGTGTTCATTACTTTATTACTGTGTAGCTGCTGGTTGTGAGGGGTCTGTCTCTGGCTTAAGGCCTTGAAGTGCTCCAAGGTTCTGTACAGTTGATTCAGCTGTTAAGCAGTGGACTAAAGCAGTTCATAGTCGACTTTGTGAACTACTTCCCAATGAAAGCTCAAGATTCTAGCCGTTCATCCAACTCAATGACATCACAAGGTGGACATATTTTCTATACTAAAGAACACTGCTGGACACTGTTGTATGCTTTGCATTACTTGAGGCAGGACTTTATATTATTCAATTTCGTTCTAATATTTGCTTTAATTATCGCTTGTTACCGCGTTAGTAAAGAACTCACAGAGAAGAGCTTGACAGTTGAACCTTGTGACCCCTGACAGTTCCACGGGGATGTCATTGACCAGCACCTGTTCATCGCCCACCGATATATTTAAATTGATCTAAAAAACAAATTAATTATATTTTATTATACAAATACACACATCTCTGTACCTTTGTTTAATCGGTTCTTTTAAATTACACACCTGCAAGTTGTTAGACTCCTGCGAATGCGTGTCCGCCAATGTCCCTGTTGTCACATTAATTAGAATGTTCTCCTGCGGAAAACGAAATCAAAAGTAAGCAGACAAGAAAACACAAAGACACGTAAGGATCAACACCACAACGTCCGTACCTTTATCAGTAGGCTAACGCTATGCTAACGTCAACACCATCGGTGCCGTTTGCTCTGTGCTGGTCTTACCGTGTTCAGCTGCCGAAGCGACGACTCTGTGCTGGCCGCTGAAGCAATAAAGAGGCATGTGATAAAAACCGCTGTTCCTGTCACTCTCATTTTGTCCTGAAAACTTCACCAGCACCGACACAGCTGACAAAAACATTGAGCAAGACATATGAACCACGCATGCGTGTAGAATCTCTCGTCTCTGCACAGTTCTCGCGAGAGGAGGAACGTCATCATGGCGGTGCTCCTTGAAACAACGTTGGGAGATATTGTTATTGATTTATTTACAGAAGAAAGGCCTAAAAGTAAGAAAACAAAATTATATAACAAAACATCAGCAAGTTTAGAATCCGGGTTACTAGTTGAGTAAGGACGGGTCCGGCTGAATGAGAAAATATAGGGGTGGATAGCTAACGTTATTAGCTTGGTGAAGAATACACGTACTGTCGTGGACTCCGGCAGTGGCTTTAACTGCTGTGTTCTACTTGCAGCTTGCCTGAACTTTCTGAAGCTATGCAAGATAAAATACTACAACTACTGCCTCATTCACAATGTCCAGGTAAGTAAGTATTCAAGAAGGTTCACGAATTATGGCAACGAATGAATCCTTGGATGTTCATACCAATGTAGCGTATGTGTTAGTGATATAGACCAGATGCATATATCAGTAATATAAAGGCACTACAATCCAACATGGTCACGGAAAACAAGCTTTACTAGACTCTGGAAACGTTGACCCCAGCAACCGCCATCTGGTTAATGTCAGCTAAAATTAGATGCAAAGACCGTTCCACTTGGTCTTTCATTAGTTAGATTTATCAGTACATTAATGTAGATTAATAAGTGTATGTAGATTAGTTGCCCAGTGTTGGTTCTCGTGGACTTGACTTTGTACTTGTGATACATATTATATGTGACTGCCGTCTCTCCTCCTCAGAGAGACTTCATCGTGCAGACTGGAGATCCCACTGGCACCGGTCGTGGTGGAGAGTCTGTGTATAGGTCAGTTGTCTCCATCATCACCTTGTTTGTTTTTTTGTTTGCTTCTGGTTTTTTTTGTTTTGTTTAGTTTTTGCCATAAGTCTGATATATTTTGTGTGTGTGTGTGTGTGTGTGTGTGTGTGTGTGTGTGTGTGTGTGTGTGTGTGTGTGATTAGCAAACTGTACGGGGACCAGGCCCGTTTCTTCGATGCAGAGAAAGCACCACGCATCAAGCACAGGAAAAAGGGGACTGTGTCCATGGTAAACAATGGGAATGATCAGCATGGTTCTCAGGTGTGTGGACCCCCTATATGGTTGTGTGCAGTGTTAGCATAATCTATATGTAATTCACTCACTCATCTTCTGAATTTTATTATTGTAAGTCTTGCAAGCATGCTGGACTTTTGAAAAGGAAATGTTTTTCTTGCAGTTCCTCATTACCACGGGGGAGAATGTGGACTACCTGGATGGAGTCCATACTGTGTTTGGAGAAGTCACAGAAGGCATGGAAGTGTTGGCCAAAATCAATGAAACCTTTGTTGACAAAGATTATGTCCCATTTCAGGATATCAGGTGAGGTGGATAAATAGTCTAGAGGTTTATGATCAGAAATAGAAATGCTTTTTGGTACTTAATGAAAACATGATGCAGCTATACGTAGCACATACGTATGATACATATGATTCTGCTGGTTTGTAAAACTTGACTCTGACATACTAAGCCTGAGTTACTGTGTAACATGTGATAGTATATTAACTTTTACTAGTTTTTTTTTTCATTTTTGGAGCTTCTATTTATTTTTTTAATTTTTGGGGTTGTCTGTTAATTAGGTATCTGATTTGATATGGAGTCTTGTGTACGTTTGCCATGGTTCAAACTGGCTGATAGACCACATTCAGTGAGTTGTAAGGGGAAGTAGGGAGAAACACTGACACACTTGTGTCGTCCTAACACATCGCTTCATTCTCATGTTTTTTATCCCACTTGTTCATTTTACTCTTCAGGATAAACCACACAGTTGTCCTGGAAGACCCATTCGATGACCCTCCTGACCTGCCAGTTCCCGATCGATCACCTGAACCAACCAAGGAGCAGCTTGATGTAAGTCTTGGTATATTTTCATTGTTTTCTAATACGAAACATTGTTGTTTTACTACTTCTAGTATTTGGCGGGATCAAACTCTTAACAGATATTGAGATTATTAAAAAAACCTGATTGCTTCTAGATTTTCTAGATGTTTGTCTTCTTACAGCTGCAATTATCCAGTGTATAGAAAGAACCACAAATAATACACATTAAAGAAACTACAGAAAAAAGTTTTAATTACTTAGTCTACTGTATCCACAGTCTAACAGCTGTGTTCATAAGAGTATAGGGATATAAAAACTGGAAATATGTTGTGTAGAGTGGCAGAATTGGAGCAGATGAGTCGATTGACGACACTGATGGGAAAGGGGCTGAGGAGCTAGAGGAGAGGCTGAAGGAGAAGGAGGCTAAGACGCAGGCCATCCTGCTGGAGATGGTAAGGTGTAAAATCTGCTCTGAGCTTTCTACTAACATTAGAAATCCACCTTGAACACGTTTTCCAATATTGTCCCACCTTTCCTCAGCTCGGGGACCTCCCGGATGCAGATGTAAAGCCTCCAGAGAACGTGCTGTTTGTGTGCAAACTGAACCCAGTGACCACTGATGAGGACCTGGAAATCATCTTCTCCCGCTTTGGGACAATACAAAGGTGTTGTAATGTCTAAAGCCTACATCTACTGTTCTCATATGTCGTCATTGTGCTTCACTTCTTTTAACCTGTTAATCATTCCTAATGCATTTTAAATCACTCTGGTCTGTGCAGCTGTGAGATCATCAGAGACTGGAAAACAGGAGATTCTCTTTGTTATGCCTTTATTGAGTTTGACAAGGTGAGATTCTTCTGTCCTCATGATGTAAAGTCACACATTTCACAGATGTACTTGTTTATGCAGAGTCAATGGGATGGGATTTACAGTTTGACAGAATATATTCACTTAAATGTTTTGTACCTGGGAAGTGATTCCACAGATCTAAATTTGGTCCAGCTGGTTTGTCCTAAAGTGAATAGTATTGGAAGGTGCAGTAAGTACTATAGGCTTTAGAGGGCGCTGGACTCTTGCATAGCAACTCTATTAGCATATATGCTCCAAAGTCCATTGTCTTTCAATTGTTCTAAGTCATTTATTCACTTTATGGAAGTAAAGTGTTAATGAAGGACGTGGACCTGTTGTATACAGTAGCTTGTGTACATATGGCCTTTGTCTGACTAGGCTGGGTTTTAGGAGCACGGTACAGGACGTACACCTACAACAGTGGGTGGGTTAATTGGTGGTTAAGTGACAGACAACAGTCTTTGTGACTGAGCAACTGATGGTTAAGCAGCTCCTTTAACCACCTTCAAATCTCTGTGTAATGCAGCTTTTAGTAAAATAAGAGACATCTTTATATTACATGGGCTGATTGTGTCATTTTGACCCTGTTTTGTATTTCATCTTGTTGAGTGCTGGAATGGTCTGCTCCTCTTCATTTTATTCCCCACATTTATTCACACCAAATGTCTGTGAGCCTGGTTTGCAGCAGTGTCGGCGCTAAATGAACCACTGGAAGCGCTATTTGTGTGTTCATACATCTCCTCCAACCATATGTGGAGTGAACATTGTAAGTAACTGTCTGGTGCACGGAGCGGTTGTGCTGCTGCTCCAGGGACACAGGCCTCACATTGACATCAGCTGGAGTCTTCAACTGCCCTGTTTGAACAGAGTCCACTGATTTTATTCATCTGCAAATTGTTAGAGTTCCTGAAAAGAAGTCAGAGGATCACCTCACATTTTCTACTAACAGTTGTGCATCATCCCTTTGTGTCTTCACAGCAAGAGGATTGTGAAAAGGCCTATTTTAAAATGGACAATGTGCTCATAGATGACCGTCGCATTCACGTGGACTTCAGCCAGTCTGTTGCAAAGATTAAATGGAAAGGGAAAGGTATTTAATGAAATTGTTGGTTATGCTCTTCTGACTGGAGGATGATATCCGACTGTCATGATGTCTTCTGGTCCCTAGGCGGAAAGTATACTAAGGATGATTTCAAAGCCTATGAAAAGGACCTGGAGAACCGATCTAAACTGGCTCTCAAGGATCAAGTGAAGCCTAAACAGGAGTATCCTTGTGTCTAATTAGTCTGGGTCTTTTTCTGTGCAGACTTTGGTGTTTGGAAACTGAAGGCGATTTAAGCTTGTTTGATTTGGCTAAGCTCTTTTGATTGCTTTCCATAACCTTCCAAAAAGTTCCAAGTACAACCTGCTGATCGAGGAGGAAGAGGAGGCAACAAGCCATCAGTCATCTGAGCGGAAGCACAAGGAGAAGAGGCACCACCACCACTCAGGCGATGAGGACGGCAGGAAGTCCAAAAAGCACAAGGTATCTGCACAGAGCTACTCCGACACACTCAGTGCCTCTGTCATGACCTGGTCCAAAGCAGCAACAATACATGGAGAACAGAGGAAACGAGAGCAGTCCAAGTGAGCTGTTAATATCTATAAGTACATTGAAAATCATCAAAACCTTAAATGTTAAAGGCCTGAAGTGTCACATCTGGCCTTTAACATTACTGTACATTACCACTGGTCTGTGGTCAGTGTAATCATAGGTCAGACAGCAACGGCAGATTCAAACATACTGTCAGAGCGTTTAGAAAACACAATGACTTCAACATGGGTACAGATATATTTAATTAGTTCCATATTAAAACATAAACACATGTGTTTGTTCACTGAAACTACATATGGTGGCACAGCTCCTTCAGTGAATCAGCCACATGGTAACAAGCTCAGTGTCACGTTAAAGCGTCATAAGGTCAGGAGTCAGCTCATCATGTGAGATTCCTACTTACTGTTATTAATGTTAGGTTTTCCTTCCCAGAACTAATTTAATTGTTGCTGTTCTGTCGCCGCTACGTGGTTGTACTTGTGTTGTCCCAGGGTTCAGGTCCGTCGTGTAAATGTTCTAATGTGACTTGAATCAACTTGCAGTGTGTTTGCCAACTTGCATTTTTTCCTGGTTTTATTAAGAAAAGCACCAGAAACTTGTAATTGTATCTAATTGATCTCATGTAAATCACATTCTCCTCATTGCATTTCAGTAGATTTAGTCAAAGTTATATTATAATATTTCATTCAAAAAAGCATTATTAATCCCAGAGGGAAATTATTTTGCAAACTTTGATAGCTGTCACAGTTAAAGGGTACACAAATGAAGTCAGTTGACTTTGTAACTTTAAAATCATCCTAATGAATGATTCAGTAACAGAAGCATTCCTACAGTAACGCAACTTGTCATCACCGATGATGATTCAGGTAAACCCTTTTGTGCCATGGTGACTGGTGGAGCAGGCACTGCTCTACATAGCTCAGTAAATGTTGCAATGAATAATTTAATTACAGTAAAGGTACGAGGAAGTGTTTTTGGCTTTACTGCGTCGTCTTGAACGCAACAGGTGCTTATGTTGGCACACTGTGTATTTCTTGCTAATTGTCTGTCATTTCCAGGAAAGCGAGGAGAGTCGCAGGGACCGAAAAAAGGGGCGGCGGCGCTCTCGCTCGCGCTCGCACTCACGCTCGCGCTCCCACTCCAGGGACAGGGAGCACAAACACAGCAAGTCCCGCAGCAAGCACTGGAAGGAGGGACGCGATAGAGGCCACAGCCACAAGGACCGCAGCCGCAGCCGCAGCCGCAGCCGCTCCCCGAAGAAGTCCAAGGACAAAGAGAGGAGCAGGTACAAATGAGGAGGAGGGTCGGGCAAGGCTGGATGTGTAGAAGCGAATCGTGGAACCCATGTCTGTGTTCAAACGCCCACGTCACATCCAAAAATGACTAATGTTTTTTTTTATAACTATATTAAAAATTCCACCCAATGTGACATTTGTATGTGTTTTTGTCATTTGAATGCCACAGCAGCTTCCTCATCTGGTCGACATTCACTTCCTCTACCTCGTACACGCTGCCAAAATTAGAACCAAGGTGGTAAATGATTAATGCCACATGGTGATTTCAGTTTCTAGCAGCTACATGTGAATGCGTGTGCGTGGAAAA
Source organism: Betta splendens (assembly GCF_900634795.4). NCBI lineage: Eukaryota > Metazoa > Chordata > Actinopteri > Anabantiformes > Osphronemidae > Betta > Betta splendens. The sequence goes on along the minus strand of NC_040901.2, from coordinate 2,381,424 downwards.
CGTTGTCAGGTGTCCCCACGCTGAGGGAATCACCGGGTATCTCTCTACTCACCTCCTCCGCCTCCAGCGCACTGCACAAACTCCATGCTAACCTGTCTATTCATGCATCCAGTTCAAAGCATATCAAGGATTGTTGTAGGTGCCAAGATAAATTCAGCAGAACTCAGTCACACAGAGCATTCAACTGTACTGATGACAGACACCAGCTGCTGCAGCTGACGTCTGATCCAGGAATATGCTTCATATGCTTTGGCGCACACACAGATAGACCTTCCATCCAGTCAACCCAGGAGCCCAACTCGTATCTGAGTTCATTAAGCTGTGGTGAAGCAGGTTCTGGTAAGAACCACTCACCACTACGGAACCACACAGAAAAACAACAAGCACCACTCTAATGAATGACTCCTGACTCACTTGTTCTTTTGGGGTTGTTTTTGTATCTAAAGACCTGCTATCACTAAGATGGGGCTGGAGCCCCTTTCAGCTGATCATTTACAATCACCACAGACTCACACCTATGGACAGATTAGACTCCTAGTCAACATACACACATAGACAAAATGGTTGGTTCTATCTGTTAATGAAAGAAAGACCTACAGTGGTCATGGAAATAACTTGAAACTGACAAGGTGAATAATGAATAAACACCTACTGAACATCAGACCCTGCTTTTGAATCATAACTCAACAGAATAATGAGCTATAAAAACAACCAACAGCTGATGACAAACAACTGATGACAAACTGAGGAGAAGCACAATACAAACTGTCACCAAGGAGCTCAGAACAACTTCCAAACAAATGAAAGTTCAACTCTAAGGTGAAGGTCCAGTGTCACACAGATCCATTGCTGTTTAAGCCTAAGTGACTTTATGGGTAAAGAAATCAGTAAGAAACCGAATCATAAAAAAGACAGGCTAGACTTTAGCACAATGCATATTGACAACACACACACTCCCTACTGTGACACACAGAGGGGGCTTGGTTCTGTTCTGGGCTGCTGTGCTGCATCTGGAATCTGTGTAGGGTCCAATTAAAAGAGAAATGTGCTACCAGGCATCAGAAAGATCATAGGTCCAACAGGATAATGAGCCACAACACCCAAGACTGGTTCAGTGCCAACTCTGGACTGAAGTGTCCTCGATGAACCTGATCTAAATCCTATGGACATCTGTGGAAGGAGCTGAGATTCAGTGATTCAGTGGATTGCTCTTTAATGTCTGATCAGGAAGTTTCACGTTGTTTCCATTACCTCTGAGGGGTTTTCTCTTATTAACAGAGGGAACCACGCAGGTCCTGCATGTTGTTTGTCAAACCCATACAGACACCAGGGGAACCTCGCAGAGGAGTAACAACTGGAGCTCGAATGCTCAAATGCTCAGCATTTTATAGATTCGTTTAGAACTTGTGGTGAGAAAACAGACCTCTAATGTGTTTGTGTTGTACTGACTCATTAGCAGCATGGTGTAGTGAAGTGCGTTGATCCAAGTCAGAGAAAGGGCGGCGGTTGATCCTCATATGCAAAGTAATATCTCACCTTTCAGAAGACGTCGCCACGTCGAGCTTTGACTTCCCGTAAACACAGTTGTGTTGTGTTGTGTTGTGGGTGTGAGGTGGTTCCGTGCGTGGGGTGAGCAGAGATGGAAACTCTTCGGATGAGTGACAGCACCAGGCAGAGTGGAAACAGGGTTCACCGGCTGCGTCCCACAGGTGAACCGCTGCTCAACCGGGGGAGGGGAGAGATCCCTGTGAGCCCCTGTGATCCCAGGTCAGCCAGTCCAACGAGCCAGTTACACACACACACACACACCCCTACGGTCACATTAGTGCCTTAGGGCACAAGGACCGTCATCATGTGTTTGATGGACGTTGTCGACACCTGGAGTTGACAAGACGCGCGCTCATACGTCTGTAACAGATGTTTACACCACAAACACCCAGCATCAGCAGCCAGGAAGTGTTCATCTCGGCTGCGAACACGCTGCTGAGGAGGTTCCCCTCTCCCTTTTCTTCTGTATCCAGAAAGATTTGTTGTTGCATCGTAAGCTTTCAAATCTGTACCTTTGCTGTGTGAACGTTTTTATTTTTAATTCAGCACCACTGTTCTCGGCCTCTGAAACTTTCACTTTATTAGCTTTCCCAACCAAATGCAGAGTCTCCATGGGCTGAGTCCGAGTTTTCAGCGTTGAACATCTGCAGTAATCTGTAGTTAGCAGCTCCTTTTTCCTGAATCATGTCCTCAGCCTCAGAGTTGTTCCTGGTCCTCCCAACCAGACCAGGGACCTTTCTACACTTCTGCTGGACGTGTCCTTTTGTCATTGTTGTTATATAAGTAACGATGTTAAGAACATGAGGTTTTCCTAGTATTTGTTTCATATGTGACCTTTCCAACAATCAGAATGTGGATACACAACTTCAGCTTTTGGTGTCTAAATACTTCGGATTCTCCTGCGTGAACGTGCTTGTGAGGGCGTCGGTGGTGATCAGTGGCATCCGAAGCAGCGCCAGCCAGCTCTGAGTCAAACTAGAAGCGAGAAGTTGAGCTCAGCCAGAAAACACTGTTCCAGGGAATGAGTTTAGAAAAGAATTTCATATTTGCAGCTGATGTAAAGGTCTATCATTAGCCTCATGTCAAAAGACCAGGAACAGGAAGCTTGAGCAGCTGTCTGTAAAGGTAATGATTGATTGTCAGAGGACAATGAATGATTGTAACCCATCACAATTAATAATAGTAAATAAGAATAGTTCCTGCATAATCTTTTGAGAGACTCTATTAACATATTAAATCAATTTATTAATAATAATTCATGCTCTGTTTTATTTATTTATTTCATTAAAGAAATAAACTGAGTCAAAGTGGATTAATCTGTAATAAACATGATGATTCTTTAAATGTGTCATAATGATCACGACAGTGGTGTGTCTGAGAACAAACGCTGACGGGCAGCAGCAATGAGCCGCGCTTCATGACGGTAACATGATAAATGATTGATTAGCAGAAGGAAAAACCGCAGCTTTACTTCCTGAACGGAGAACACGCAGCTCAGCTATGTCCAGCCTGAGGCTCAGGTCTGAGCTCTGCCGGTCAGCGGTTGTGTGAACGTCAGCTTGCTTTACTGTTTGGAGGAGGGGGAAAGGGGGGGGGGGCACAGCTACCTGTGCAGCCTCAGGAGACACCGTCACCAGGAACGAGGGTTTGATGGGAAACCAAACCCCATCAGGCTCTTACGCCGGCCTCGAAGCCTCGAGTCCTGAGCGCACAAGGAAGTAGAGCGCACAAATTCACAGCGCTGCTCTTCCTTGCTGGGCACAGACAGATTTGTTTTCTCAGCAGCGAGCGCTTACTTCCTCCTATGAGTCGTGACGTGAGCATGACACGCAGCCGTTGGCTTGTCACACTGACAGAGCCGCTCGCAGAGCAGAGCAGAGCTCCGACCGGCCGCTCTCTGAATGGGTGAGTACTAAACATCTGTCCAGGGGTCAGACTTGTTTCAGGCGTAACCATTCGAAGCTTTGGCTTCTTCACAGAAATCAAATGTCAGCTCAGGATGTGGTTTGTTGCAGGTTGCAGCAAGTCTGAGCGCAGGGAGCAAACATGTTCTGAGCAGAGAATGAGGAATTCCTTCATCGTCACACAAAGTTTTACAGTTAATGGGTCAGAACAACAGAGTTTTGGTCTGACCCATTAACTTGAATATTGTGACTCCACACCTTCGACTACTGAGGTTTTGCCTGTGGGTCGGGTCCAGGCAGCTGTTGTAGTAACATCAGGTCCGCTGCTTGGTGCTCAGTGCCACGGCGGTGAGTGAAGCCCTTGCCGGCGCGGACCGTCCTTCCTCCTTCTTGGGGCTTTCTGAGCCAGCGTGACGTCAGGCGCTGCTTGACCGTCATGAGGCTGCGGTGCCGATCAGATCCTATCGCTGAGCTCCAAACCACAACTGATTTGTCTGAAAACCCCCCCCTGTGACACCGCAGCTGCGCTTCCTGTGTTTACACCGACTCCGGCTACGTCTCCACCCCCTGCTTCTTGCTTCTTGTGACACCTGTCAACTGTTCCAAAACACAGGCTGTCGCCGTGGAGACGGTGCTGAGCACGCATAAGGAGGCGGCGAGGGTTCCCCCCTCAGAGTCCGGAGACACCCGAGGACAGAGACAGTGCAGAGATGGACCAGCAGCAGCAGCACGCCAAGGTGGAGCGCTTTCTCAAGTTGGGCTACTCTCATCATGACATCATGCGGGTGCTGGAGAGCCTCAGGCAGGACGCGCAGACCAACGACATCCTGGAGGAGCTGATAAAGACCTGCCACACTCACAACAGCCCCAAGCTGGTGCCCAGAGGCTGCAGCCCCGGCGCCAGCCAGGCCCGACCCAGAGCTGACAGGGAGCCGGCTGCTGGCTTCAGACCTGTGGTTATAGATGGAAGCAACGTGGCCATGAGGTGAGTCGCTCACCGCAGGTTTTGTTTGCAGCAAATAAGTGTCTCCTCCTGTAATGGATCTAGTTTAAGCACAGGAATGCCTGAAGTGTGCTGACCTGCTGCTAATTGCAGTAATATTAGTCTAAATTGTCTAAATGATGTATTTGAGAGTGTTTGATATCAACCAGCAAAGTAACATGAGCATAACAGTAGCGGTGGTTGAAGTGGGAACAAGCTGTCACCTGGTTCATGACAGCGGGTTCCAGACCTCCTGTTCAAATCCTTCCCTGAGGAACCGGGACACGAGGAGCCGGGCTCTAGTAGAACCGTTGCGTTATTACAGTTTTTTCCATTTGGGTACAGACTACGTTCAGCTCATGCGTTTCAGTTCACAGATTTGCTCACACTTCCTCTTCGAAGGTGGGAAGTGAAATTTGGGGCTTTTTTGGTCACCTGATCTCTGTTCTGTTCTCTGTCAGTTTGGAGCAGCTCAGCCTTTGTCTGGTGTGAGCTGTAGCACAGCTGAGGTGAGGTTCCTACATGCTCTGAGCTCATCGCTGCCGGCTCCACTACAGTACCTGACCTAAATTGTGTAACGAGGAAGTTCAAAGATGGATAAATAAGCCTCCTGTGAATTCAAAGGGAAACCAAAGAGACGTGTTCCTGTAAAGACGTGAACTGACTTGAAAGAGGAAGCGGCTGAAGTATTTACCGTCACACCTGTGGCCCAGGTAGAGCAGCCTGATCCTGGGTCCACTCGCCTGCACTCAACCCGACGTGAAGCTGATAGATTTGACTTTTAAACTGACAAACTTGTTTGTGCTGCAGAACCCTACGTTTCCCACAATGCAACAGCCTCCATCCGTCCGCCAAAGATAATCAAAGCTGATTAGAAATTGGAGTAAGAAAAAGATTACATGACAGTGATGAAGTCAGAGAATGAGCGTCACTCATTGTTTCTCAGGCCAGTTCTCTACCCACTGAGCTGCCAGACCTCCAACCACTTTCACTGGCCAGGACAAAGCAGACAGGGACTGGGCTTTGACCAGTTCCGCTCACCACTGAGCTGCACTGGGTTTATACCAGGAAGCTGCTAAACGTATTGATCATATCTGGAAACACAACCACCATCAGTGCTTCATTCAGAGGTTAATGTCTCATGTGCCAGTTACAGCTTATGCAGGGCAGATGTTAGAACCCATAAACTCCAGCTCTTCGAGCCAGGTCTTGTCTTCAGTACCTGTTGTATGCAAATTGTCCCGCCATTTCCTGCTGACGGAAAAAAAGGGGAAGTCCCACACATTTACACATGGACTCTCCCTCCAGCTTTTTACTGCTTCCTGCAGGCAAAAACATGAGCTCATGAGGTGTTACGCTGGCTTTGGATTGGACACAAATGTTCAAAAAACCAGATCACACTGCTGATGCAACTTACTGACAATGACCACAACGCAGGAGAAAACATCGGAAAGATATGATTCAAGTTTTCCTCCATTTCTAAAGTCGACGGTTCAGTCACTTACAGTTAAATGTTAATAAGATGCACGTGACCTCTCGGTTCTCACTCCTACTCATCTTTGCACTTTTGCAATTGTGCCTTGCAAAACTATCAACTTCCTGAAAAACGTTTGTGTGTGTGTGTGTGTGTGTGTGTGTGTGTGTGTGCGTGCGTGCGTGCGTGCGTGCGTGCGTGCGTGCGTGCGTGCGTGCGTGCGTGCGTGCGTGCGTGCGTGCGTGCGTGCGTGCGTGCGTGTGTGTGTGTGTGTAACATGTAAAAAGTTGTGTTTTATACTGAGTCTGGCTTCTGCTTGGTCATTGCAGCCATGGCGAAAAGAAGGTGTTCTCGTGCCAGGGCCTCCGTCTGGCCGTCAGCTGGTTCCTGGACAGAGGGCTGAACGACATCACCGTGTTCGTTCCCCTGTGGCGGAAGGAGCAGTCACGGCCCGAGGCGCCCATCACAGGTGAGCTCCCCCTGGAAGCACACGCTTCACAAACAGTCAAACAACAAGTACGACATTGTCAGATTAACTGACAACATGAAGTGGAACCATTTACAAATAGCCAAATGATGAAGGCTTCTCTCATCAGTGCACTGATCCATTCAACCAATAAACCAGCTACACTTCTTATTGTAATATACAAACATTGCAATTGAAACTAGAATGAGCTGTAAACTAGTGCAGATTATAAAAGCAGATAGAAACAGGAGTAAGTTGTGTTCAGCTGTTTGTTGGTTGGATCAGTATAATGAACAGTTCAACAGAAAAGCAGACGTCTTTAGAGCTGCCGGCTCCTGGATCATCTTTTCTCAGCTCTAGTCAACCACTCCTAAAACCGTTCCAAAATGAGGAAGTGATAATGAAACGCAGAGATTTGTTCATGTTGAGTCACGTCACCCAGAGGTTTTGTTCCCAGCAGCATCATCATCATCATCAGCAGCAGCACATTTTCACACCTTTCGCTAGAACGAAAGCGTCAGGCTGACAACATGTTCTGAGCAGAGAATGAGGAATGGCAACACTGACACAGAGCACACATGACACAGTCGTTACAAAGTAAAAGTCGGCGGGTGCTGAACATCTGTGGTAACGTCCGTCATGTGTCTCCCAGATCAACACATTCTGGACGAGCTGGAGACCAGGAGGATCCTGGTGTACACGCCGTCCCGCTGCGTCAATGGGAAGAGGGTGGTGTGCTACGACGACCGCTACATCATCAGGCTGGCCTTTGACAATGACGGCATCATCGTGTCCAACGACAACTACCGCGACCTGCAGACGGAGAACCCCCAGTGGAAGAGGTTCATCGAGGAGAGGCTGCTGATGTACACCTTCGCCAACGACAAGTAAGCCTCGCCCACGGGAACGTGAACAGAGCCCGTGTCAGTGGTGCCACTGGTGCTAACTGGAGCTGTGCTGGTTCAGGTTCATGCCTCCAGACGATCCTCTGGGCAGAAACGGTCCCACCATCGATGACTTTCTGAGGAAGAAGCCGTGGATGCCAGACACCAAGCAGCAGCACTGTCCATACGGTTAGTTCACGTGTCACACAGCAAGGAAACCACACACACACACACACACACACACACACACACACACACACACACACACACACAGGACAGAAACACTGATTAACTCAGATACCAAAATGCTTTTTTAGCTCAGAGAAAGAGTGAAGCTGAGCTCAGGTTGGTTCCCAATGATGCTGGTTAAATGTGGGGAAAATGATCCACCTGTTGAGGAGAGACGTAGCTGTCAGACAGAGAAGAAGAGAACTCAGGCCACACAACAGCAGAGCAGGTGACGCTTGCAGAGACACAAAAGCTCCGAAATGACATCCAACTTTATTCCTTCAGGAAAAAAGTGCACCTACGGCGTGAAGTGCAAGTTCTACCACCCGGAGAGGGCGAACCAGTCCCAGCTCCCTGTGGCCGATGAGCTGAGGGCACAGAGGGACAGGGCCAGGAACTACTCCCCCAAGCCAGGCCTGCAGCCGGAGCACAGGTACGCAGCCCCCACCACTCCGCCACCCAGCGAGCAGTTCATCTACCAGAGGGACTGCAGCAGCCCCAGAAGCCTCCAGCGCTGCCCCAGCTCCGACGTGGACGAGGCCTTCAGCTCCATGGACAGCTCCATGTCCAGGCTGCACGTCCAGGACGCGCCCTACAGCCTGGAGCGCCTGCACCACAGCTACAGCAGCGGCGTGCCCAGCTGCAGCCTCAGCCACGACGGCTCGTATAACGGACACAACTGCCCCTGCGGGGGCTACGCCCCCCAAGCGGCGCCGAGCAGGCTGTCCTTACACCACTACCCGCCCGCGTGGAGCTCCTGCCCGGCTCCGGCGCTGCCCAGTGGGCAGTGTTCCGGTCAGTGCCTCCGGCAGAGCCACAGCCTGTCCAGGAGCCCCCGCGTGAGCCCATGCAACGAGCAGAGGACGGGCCTGAAGCACCAGCTCAGCACGCTCTTCCCTCAGAGCGCCGTGGAGAGAGTGATGAATGACTACCCACACGTCTCAGACATATCCAAACTCATCACTCTGATCCAGAGCTACAGGACGAGCCACATCTCCTACTGAAGCCAACCGCAATGACCAGCCTTTATCCGAAGCATTAAGACATTTGGAACATGAAGCTGTTTATTTACCACAGCGTAAAAGTGCAATGCACTGAGTCCTATACGCTACTTACTGTAGCAGCGCATACATTTGACTAAAGCAGCATGTGTTGTTTTCATGTTGCCTCAAAGTGAGGAAAGCTATACTATATATAAGAAATGTGAATTTAGTTTTTATGCTGTGACTTTCAAAATAAAAGCACTAACAACACTCGTGGTCATGGATGGAGAAGATACTCATGCACGACCGACTACGTGAGCGAAGGTTTAAAACTTGTTCTGCTGCTACAGTTTCCTCCATCTACCCTCTGTCTTTATTTTCCTGCCTTACTGGGTCGGGGCAGTCAGGCTTTCCCCGGAATGCTGGAGGGCCTGTGTGGTGACAGCAATGGGGAGGGTGAAAGGGATGGCTAGTGTCCCTTCAGTACTCAACATATAGGGCCTGGAAGATGGGCCCAGCTGTGGCCTCACTCATCCACAGGGATCGTGGGGACACAAATGTTGGCTGCTCCTGGACTAAATAAAATGTGTACACACGCACACAATGTATCTATCTTGTACTTGCAAATCCGTGAAAACCAAAAAGCAGTTTTCCTCCCATTTGGCCAGTCCCCACCTGTTTGATGCTTAAGATGTGATTTTAAGACCGAGGTTAAAATTGAGTTTTGGTTCGAATTAGAGCTAGTTGTGATGGTTAGGAGAAGGAACTAGGGAAGGCATTATATGTCAATGGAGGTCCTCACTTCCATGTAAGTACAAGGATGTGTGCGTATACGTGTTTTTCCTTCAACGTGGGGACCATAAAGAATGTTTTTGCTATCAAGGTGAGGACATTGTGACAACGTGGTGGGTCCCCACCAGTCCGAAGGCTTTTTTGAGTGTCAAGATGTGATTTTAGGGCTGAGGTTAGAACTGAGTTTTGGGAAGGCATTGCGTCAGTGGTGAGTCCCCACGTAGATGTGAAGCATGACTCTGTATGTGTGTGTGTGGACACGTTTTTCCTTCGACTTGGGGACCATAAACCATGTTTTTTCTATCAAGATGGGGACACTGTGAGAACGTGGGGACACTGGGCAGGTCCCCACCGATCCGAAAACTTTTTTGAGGGTCAAGATGTGATTTTAGGGCTGAGGTTGGAATTGAGTTTTGGTTCGGATTAGAGCAAAGATTGGACGTCTGCCTTTATTTGTGATGGTTAGGGTTAGGGAAGGCATTATGTCAATGGTGGGGACCCACTTTTATAGCACCGCAAGGGTAGGTGTGTGTGTGTGTGTGTGTGTGTGTGTGTGTGTGTGTGTGTGTGTGTGTGTGTGTGTGTGTGTGTGTGTGTGTGTGTATATATATATATATAAACAAACATGCATACACAGATGTATATACAGTACATACTGTATGTTGAGTGTGTATGGATACATGTCCTGCAGCTTGTGGTTAAGTCGGGCTGCATGTTGCTGCCACCTAACGGAGAAATGTAGTATCAAAACACTCATTTAGAATAGATTTTTTTTTTATTTTTACAAATAACTTATCTGTTACAAAGACAGTTTCCCAGCTAAAATCAAAAACACTTTAGATATCCAAATGATCCTTTTCCATTTACTAAAACATGATTAAACTGCCTCATCACACCAAGGTGCACATAAAGCTGAAACTGGTTTCTTTGGGTTGGAAAAAGAAAAGTTTGGCATAAGTGCTTCAGAGACAATAATTCATCTACATTTAAGTGGGTTTTTGGTTTTTAAAAGGCACTTGGATGTGGCAGAACTGATTATCAAATAGGTCTGAAGGCACTTATGCAAGGCAACATTTCACAAATGTGGAACAAAGTAACAACGTCAAAGTTAATGACAATAAGTAAACTTTAGAAATACCCTCATCAATAAAAGCTTAGGAGGGTGAAAGAAGCCAAATGAGAACAAGAGTACACAGAGTGGACAGTCGTCATGTGCTAAAAACAGCTTCCTGGTCAAGACCTAAAGGAATATTTCCACATCACAGGAAGAGTTCAAACACAAATACTGACGTTGACCTTTGGTACCTCACAGAAACCCAACACAGGCACTTAGTCAGCAACCTGCAGTAACTTATTCTACTAAAAAACGAGTGTCTCTGCACTGAGGTGTAGTTGTCCCCAAACATTCAACCTACATTCCAGTTGTCAGATAAGATAGCGATTTGTCATGTTGCTTGTTGACCCTTTTCCTCCCTGCATTGAACAAATCTAAACAAACAAACAAAAAAAAAAAACTACTGCTGGCATCTGCAGATCGTACACAGGACATCGAGCAAATCCACGAGTGATTGTTGGAACCTGGCAGGCGTAGCTTTGTGAGGACCGATTCTATTGCTCTGTTCCTCCGCTCCTGCGAGGCTTCAACTCTCAGACATCAAGTAAAAAGCTTAAAAAGGGAGCGTGGTGCTTATTGGTTTGATAGAGGGAAATGGAACAAAGAAGTTAATAAAGTCTATAAGGGTATACTTACAGGAAATACAAATGATTCATAGTGTGACAAAGAAGGCTTTCAGGACACATTCTAAAATTATGTACAGTAAAAGCTCAAAGGAAGTTTCTGCCTCCATGGACTGTACACAACACATGCAACACGGTTTCCTTTGTTTTCCTTAACTGACGATGGGAGAAACAGGAGACATAATTCTGAAGGAGAGGAGGGCAAGATGCACGTTTGGATGACAGAGACGCTGCCAGCTCCTTCCGCACCACCTGAAATTACCAAACAAACTTTAAAAGTCTACGAGGAGTCTGTTAGTTTTCCCTTCAGGTGGAGAGCAAAGGCCAAACACGGTTCCCAAAATCCCAAGGAAGAAAGGCACAAATCTGGAGTCAGTGTGAGGCACAGTGACGCCTGCTGGTGATGTGTGCTGTCATACTGCGGTGCCACGCTTGTAATACTGTAGGTGGGAGCAGCAAGGTATCCCCCAGGATCAACTAGACAAAAGGGAGAAGGTGACCCCACCAAAGCCCAGTCTCTACAGTGAGGTATCATCCAAGTCTCAGGAGGAAGGAAGATGTAAACACTATCCAGTCAAGCCTTCAGTGGACAGCATTCTACAAACCCTACTGGGGAGAAAGCACAATAGGCCAGACGATGCAGTGACTATGCCCTCATCCCCGTTTTCATACACCGAGGGAAGCAGGAAAAAGAAAGGCCCCTTTAGTCTAGTCAGGTAGAGGCAGACGGGCGGAGGAGCAGGGTGGCGGTGCGGCAGGGCCTCCTCGGCTCAGAAGTGCCGTGGGAACTCGCACTGTTCACAGCGGTTGAGAAGGGGGTGGTTGAGGAAGGTGCAAGCCGTACAGTTCCATTGCGCCCCCTCTTCCTCCTCCTGGTCGGCAGCTGGCTTCACATTCTCACTGCTCGCATCTGTGATGGAGAGAAGAACAAGGCGTCAGAGAAGGTCATGTGTTTGTGGTGAAGTGAGTGCTGTGGTGTTTGCTCGTCTGGTCCACAGCTTTGCTACACTAAGAAAAAATGCATCTGAAATGTGGTAAAGACAAATGCTGCAAATATATTTGTAGACCAGGTTAAAGCTGATGAATGCAGGGATGAAGGATGAAAGCAGGAGAACAGAGGTACCAACCGAGTGGCAGGGGAGGGGAGGGGCCACAGGAGGGCTTCATCCTGAGCTCAGAGGTCACATTATATCTACACCCTCTCCTGCCTGGCCCCAAGCGTGACAGAGACAGACGGATGGGAGGAGGTGAGGTCAGCACAGGGAAAAGAGAAGAGTCATGAATAGGCTGAGACCACTATCTGTCAAAAGGAGTTCCCAGGGCTGGTCAACACATTTTCAACTTTCACTGGCCTGATAACCCATAAGTTATTTAATTATATCAGTATAAACCTGAGGACACATGAAAACAAATTGAGATGATTTAGTAGCGACAGCACTTGTTAGTTGGAGTTAGTGAAGCATAATTAATGTTCTTCCAGTAGCCACATGACTACTCTGCCTATTGATCAAGAGAAACACATTTCTACACACCCGTGTTGTCAAGATCAGGCTTAGTTAAGATATCTTTCGTTTAATTCAGCCTCCAGCTTTAGAGTCTCAAACTTTCCATTATCACTGCATCAGCGATTATAACAAGGGTTAAACCAATCCTAGTAAATCATCCTGAAGCCAAATAACACTGACACAGCACAGGACACCCAATAGATGACCAGGAAGCCCTTTGTACTCACCTATGGAAGAAGTACCTTTGGGTTTGGGTGGGACCGGACCAAGAAACCCAATGTTGTCATAAAAATTATGGATTGCACTGTGATTGAAGTATGGTCCTGGAAGCAGAGGGATGTCAGGGGAAACTGGCTTTTAATGAGCAGGGGCCTCATGTACAAAGGGTATGTAGGCACAAACACTTGGCCCTTGACTCGTCCCTATGCATGCAAATATTCAGATGTATCAATAACAACGTGTAAAAATGTGCGTAGATCTACGGCTGCTCCCTGAATAGTGCAAGTACTTTGCTATAGCTATTGGATCAATGTGCAAATAATCTGAAGACAGGAGGATATTACGGGGGCCCAGGCCACAGTGCTGTTTATCTGCATTTGCATGTCACAGCATCAATACTGGTCCATGGTTTAATGTAGAGACTTCCTATTAGTTGCTGAACACAGTGTCAGGACTTTGTAATAAGCTCCTCAATCCCACATTGACTGGGATTGTAGATCCGTGTTTAGAAGCGATTGATACATCTGGACTCTGTTCTACTTGCAGTTTTCTGGAAAATCTTCACAAGTCTTTGTATGTTGTTGAGCATGTATACACCTATGTACAGAGGTGGTTTACTTATCATCAACAAAACAAAAATGAAGAATAATAGCAATAATTAACGTTTAGTTTTGGACAGTAACTATGAAGCTTAGCAGGAATGTTTCTAAACACTGGAAAGTGTCCCATGGCCTGTCTTTAGATGTCCAAACCGATGTTGATTTAGCTGTCACTCTGTAACGTTGACCTTTCCTTCACCTGAATACGAGGCTGATCCCGGTCTGTGGTGGAGTGCTGCCGCTTGGCCAATAAAACCGTGTTTCAAACCAGTAACAGGATATAATTCAGGAAGAGCTAGTAGTTAACATTACAAGGGTCATCCTGAGAGGGGTGTGTGTGTGTGTGTGTGTGTGTGTGTGTGTGTGTGTGTGTGTGTGTGTGTGTGTGTGTGTGTGTGTGTGTGTGTGTGTGTGTGTGAGAGAGAGAGAGAGAGAGTATGGATAGCGGAGATAAGCAAACAGAGGCACAGACTGGGAAGGGACCCTACCTTTGGCTTGAAGGAGATCTATTTCTTTGGTTAGGCAGTCGATGTCGATCTGGAGTGACCGGTTTTTGCTCCGCAACTGCTTCATTTCATCAATCTGCCACAGAGTAAAACAGAATTGTCTGAGCCTAATAAAACCCATGCTCCAGATATGAGGACACTGATTATACTGCAAGTCAGTGGAGCAGAGCACCAGAGCTGACCCAGCCCCCTCCCAGTCCCAGATAATCGCACCCAATTGATGCTCATACATTTTCTCTGAAGTAACTACTCAGATTGCAAAAAAGGAAAGCTAAGAGCCACAAGCAGATTTGGGAGTCGTGTTGTTTCACATTACATTACATGAAGTAGAGTAGATGATAGCCCCCTGAGTTTCCTATCTGTAACGCAACAGCTGCTGTCAAATGTTCTAAAGAGGAAGCTCACAGAGGGAATCTGCACGGCCGAGTTGGATCTCTCAAGCCGTCGTCTGGTCAGGTCATTCTCCATCTCGTTGACTTCCTCTTTTAGCTTCTCTAGCTTCTTTTTCTTTAGCTCCAGCTCGTGCCACAGCCTCTCCATGCGGGCCTTCTGGTGGACCAACAATGCTGGAAGACAAACACACATACACACACACACACACACATGCACGCACGCACATACCATCAGCAACAATTATCATTAATATTGAAAAAAACAAAACAAAAGATAATGAACACCGTCCTGTGGATAAACCGGTTCAACCTCTCATGCACCCGTCAAACCGGTTTTGATCAGCGACAGAGAAACTAAAAAAAAATTGCTCACAATCAGTGTTTTTCAGTTCCATCATCTACTGTGGTAACACGAAGAGGCTACACTGAAAACACTGGAGCCAGAAGACGACCCTCTGACATAGTGCAACACATTACCCAGACATCAACAAACAACCCAAGTCCACAAACACCCTGCAGCACCAAGGTTCAAGTTAGTCCCACCTCCCGGCTTCAGGCTTTCTGAACTGACACATGGCTTAACTGATCACGTGCAGTATGTGGTGGCGTTTATTGAGTCTGCTCGACTTTTCTCTACCACTGCTCTAATATCTTTTCAACAGAGAACTAAAAGCAGCTGAGGTATAAAAAAAACTAAATGCGGGTCAGTACCAGGGGCAGCATGAATGATTTGCAGCACCCTCTGAGAGGAAGTCAATACAGTGCAGGAGCCACAGTTGATGACTCACATGCAACACAGTGAAACCGCCAAAAAAGGAAACAGCAGTGTGCTCTGACATGTTTGACTCAAAACTACAGAATCCAACAGTCTGGGAGATTATCAAGGCAAACAAACTGGAATCATCACTCAAAGCTTCTGTGTGTCTGTCCCTCACAGGAGGTGAACATGAAAACAGTGCTTCTACACTGACTGACTTCAACCACCTGAAAAGCAGGCCAAAACAGCCCAACATGGGGAAGATGGCAACATTGATCCTCCTGCAAGTAGCAAGGAAGACCATCCTGTAGTTGAAATGCAGATCTCAATCAACATTTCTGAATTCCCTCTGGAAATGTTCTTCCACAAGCCCAGAAAAATACACTGTAGTGACAAAAGCTGATCAGTTGACTGCTGTAAAAGAATCACAATGATTCATATTCCAACCTCTGGGAAACACTACAGCTGTTTCCGTTTGTCTGGTCCAAGCTGAGAGTAGACATTAACTGACTCACACTTCGGGATCTGAGTTGTGTCTGCTTGTGAATGGAATCCACACAAAGCGTCTATCTCAGTGGTCACACTCAGCATTGCTCACCTTGTGTGTACGCTGCGTCATCGGAACCCATGCTGAGCCTGCGGTGCTCACTCGGCCTCTCCATGTGCGGTGAAAGCGGGTCTGAGAGATGGAGGGGGTCGGGCTCCACAAAGTGGTGGTCTGGGGGTAGGCTGAGGAGGTTGGTGGGCTCAAAGGTGGGTGACACAACTCCTGGGGACACAGCTGGGGGCTTATTGGGGGACACGGTGATTTTAAAAGTATATTTGGTGTTGGGCTGAGTCACCACCACACGAGGGGAAGAAGCTGTACTGCCACCTCCCACAGAGGAACGGGTCTTGGGTGGATGGTGGTGAATGTAGGTGGAGCCCATGCTCACTTGGCCGGCCATTGCTCTAGGTCCAGATGGTCCCTGTAAGGGAGGGTTGGCTGAGATATAGACAGTGGGAGGGTTTCTCCCTCCACTGTCGTCACTGGAGGCATTAGCAGAAATGTAAAATTTGGGCTGGGCGCGAGAGCCAGCCGATGCCATGACTGCTTCATCAGAGGGAGTGATAGCAGCAGTAGGTGGGCTGGCAGAGATGTAAACAGTAGGTTGGCTGCGGCTCAGGCCCTGGCCTCCAATGGAAAGAGGTGTGGTGGGAACAGCAGCCACCCCAGTTGAAGAGGAGGAAGATGAAGGACAGGAGGAGGAGGTGGAGGAAGAACGTGGCCCACTGCTTGTCCGCAGCACAGCTGTAGCTGTAGAGTTGCTCCTTTGAGGCGATTCAAGTTTGATCTCTATCTGATTCTTCCGTGGGCCTGTTGAGATGTTCTGGATGTTGTACTGGCTGATGGGCATGACGGAGGAGGAGCATGAGGAGACAGCGGAGGAGGGTTGGCCTCCACTGGGGATAAAAGGGGGCGCTTGGGAGTTTGTGGGAGAGCTGATTGGCATGTAGACATGAGAGGTCTGGTGCTGTGAGGTATGTGAGGAGCCGGACCAGGAGCCAGACAGAGAGGGGGGGTGCGACACCTGGAAGATTTGCTGCTGGGGCTGGGACGTGGGGCTGTATTGCGCCCTGCTGCCCTGTTGCTGGTTCTGCCGACTTGTACCAGACTGACTAAGATAGGGCCTGATGTAAATGGAGTTACCCTGTGGACTGCTCACCCCCGGCTGTGGCCCTCCATGTATGTGCAAAGACGTTGGGGTGTTGCGTCCTGTCTGTATGTTAGGGGCCAGTGTCACGGTGATGGGGTTGAAGCGGGGCATCTGTTGGCCACCCATTGCTGTTCCTTTTACACCCATGGGGCAAAGTCCAAGGTGCTGAGGAGGCTGCGGTTTGCGTGTGGGCTCCATCACGCCAAATCCACTGAGACTGGAGGGCACCTGCACTGGAGCGGACTGGGGCTCGTGGGAAAAGAAGTCACTGTTGGGGACCTGGCCTGTCTGTAGGGGCCCGTCACTCAGGCTGTGGACCAGAGTCCGGCTGCCGTTCATCCTCAGGTTGTCCCGAATCGGGGCCACATGCACATTCTGAGATTGGGGGACCAGGTTCAGCTGGGTCATGTGATTACGGAGCCTACTGAAGCCGGGGTCGTCTGAGAAGCTCAGGTTTCCCTCCTCACTGTACAGGTAGCCTGGACTGACCTTGGACAAGTACTCACAGCAAGCGTCTAAATTGTTGTTGTTCTTAAAAAACAACAACAAAAAAGAGGAATAAAACATAAAGACCTGGTCCTGATGACCAATGAATGATGATCTTTAGTGACAGATGTGACATCTTGCCTACCTGCAGAACACACTGAGAAACAACACCCTCTGGGACTTCTGGGAACTTCTGGCGCAGGTCATGCAAAACCTGAATGTCAATCTGGTGGCTTCCCTGTGCCATTCGTATGTCGCCAGGTCAGGACTGCTTGTTCTGTTCAACACACTGGGGCGTCAGGTGTAACAGCAAGTCACTTTGATCTTTAACATGTTCTGCAAAGAATAAAAAAAAAAATTGTCAGGATTATTCAGAACGCAAATGTGTTGCAAACTGTCGCTACCACCTGAACCACCATGCCGCCTACCAACACCCGCTTAATTTCTATAATATTTAGATCATTTTAATGGTTGAATAATTCATAATTTGTCTACATGATCACCGTTTCCGTCCATGCATTATTAGACGTAGCGGCAGTTTTAGAGCACCCATGTCATACCAGCTCGCTGCCACTGGTTGAAAATGAAATATCACAATGTTTTTCTTTTGGCTTCATTTCAATTATATAAACAAAAGACAATGAAAACTATGCTTAATATTTCTCTGAGGTTGTATGTGTGTAATACTAAACCCTGTTACAATGAGATGAAGAAATTTAAAATTTAGCACATGAAATGGACAAACATCTACAAAAAAACAAAACTTTTATAAAAGTAGAATTTATTTTAATATTAGCAAAACCTTCTTAGATTCACCTGCACAAAAAAAACTCAAACTAACACTGAGCACAAGTATGTTTCAAATGAGAAAAGGTTGTACTGCCACTGTTCACATTCAAAAGAAAAACTAAGAACACTGCCTCCAGTCCTTGAAGTCACATTTTAAACAGTTAGTCCAAAGGAAATCTCAGACTCTCGGGTGTTTTGCTTCTACTTTTGAGAAAGAAAAGTTTTGACAATAGTGACATGAAGCTTAGGATTCACAAGCACTTGAAATAAAAGCCGTGTCTTGTATCACCCACACTTTTCGCCAAACCACATGGTTGTGAAACATCTTCCTGTGGGAGGTTCAGATATGTCATTCAAAACACTGAGACATGAAGAACACCCTGTTCTGCTCTGTGCCTGCTGATAGAGTGATGAAGAGCAGAGGCACAAGTGACAGGTCTGACCATGCTTTAGTGTCGATTTTACGGTTTAAAGCAACAGAACATCACCAACACTTACGTGAGGGTAAGAAGGATGTGATTTAACATTGGCTACTTATGTTTGACAGGACGGATTATCTGAGCAGCCGTAGTTCTGTCCCATCAAGGTGAAAGGTTGTGAAAGAGCATGAGCCCTTTGGCTACGGTCAGTTGTATATAGGAGCCTATATTCAGGGGATTTTTTTCAGAAATTAGGCAAGAGGACAAAAGTAATGAATTAATAGAGAATGCACTGAAATATATTAGTCAGCCTTGTTACTTGCAACAAAATAAAACTCTCAGAAGAAGCCTGACACTGCATGAGACTCTAAATATGAAAACTAAAGATGGAGCATTAATGTACCTAAGCCTGCAGAGAACAAAACTTTACAGTACTGAGGCCTTGGTCTTCTGCGGTGAGTTTACATCCATTTTTTAATGCATGAGCAACCACTTGACTCAGAAAACCAGTCAACAAATGAGGCCCTGCTCCAGCGTCTGGCCCACTCAGCTGTTTTGGGAAAGGAAATTCAATACTTCACAAGTAGCAGGTCAACAGTGCGGCGAGGCTGTGTCTCAACTTCAAAAACAACTAGGTCCACACCTCTTCACGGTTCGTAATTACAAGCTGCAGCATGTGTGAGGGTGGCAAACTGGTCCTGGCTGTCCCTGGAGGCACTGGAGGACCACGGCTTGAGGCAGAGATCCAGACAATGCTTCTATTGCTAAGGCTGTTGCTCACTTTGCCAACGCATTGACCTGCAGCCCCACACTGACTTCTGGAGGTAGCAGGCCAGCCATTCTCCGTCAACAGGCTCTTTGACGCTGCCAAACTGAATTTAACTAAAAATGGCCTAAACAAGTTGAAGCAAAAGAAAACATAGATTAAAAAATTCAACCCATCACCCAAGTACTAGTTAACAAAGATGTTACAGATTAGTAAAAACAAAAAGGACTACAGAGAAAAAACTGATTGAATCCCAAGTTCTATCAGAAATGTCCTCCACCAGCCAAGGAGCATCACATGGAACATCTTAACTCCTGAGTGTTGGTCCAGCAAAGTGTAAACAAACTGGGACTAATGTGTTGCTGGCAGACGCCCCAGAGAAGCAAGAGAGGCGAACACACTCAGTGGTGCATGAATGCTATATTGTACAGCAGAACACACCCATGGGCTACTGTTGCAAGGATCAATACCGACTGTGTGCATTAATCAATTCAGATTATTTTTACAACAGGAACAAGATGTGCATTCCCACTTAAATATTAATTAATGTGAGTAATGCATTTACAAAAGGTGCTTTTAATCAAAACATCCATATGGTAGCAGCCAAAAACATGTGTCCTGTGTAAAGAAACCAAATGCTGGGTTTGATCTGTTCTGCATGATAAAAGAAGTCCAATAATTTTATCATCACAATTTTAACAGTTAGATAAACACGGCGCAAAGGACAAAACGGTCTAATATGCTAATGCTGTGTATCAAATGTGGGGTACGGCCCTACCTCCCCGTCATCATATACATAACTCTTATCCAGCTTGTACAGATATCACTAGCACACACTGGTCTGGCCATCGCCAGCAAAATTCAACATAGTCACAGTATGACTGAAACAGCCTGATGTCTGCTAGACTGCTCTCAGTTCAGAATAATGCTGAATTAATGTGAATGGAGTTGGAGTCTGGCCCAAAACAAATAACACAAATGTGTTGTTCTTGCGATTTATGTTGTTTATGTACAAGACAGATTTTGCTGGAAAGAAGGCTATCTCATGTACAGTCTCAGTTTAGGTTTGGGAATTTGCAAGTGTGTAATAGACTTTAAAAGCAACACACAACAAAGCATGTCCCTGTGGATCTGCTTGAACCACTTCATTTTAGAAACAGTTGGAAGTCAAATGAAAATCAAAACATTTATAACTGTTCCATTCATACCTTAGATGGCAGCTCT
Organism: Betta splendens; assembly: GCF_900634795.4. Taxonomy (NCBI): domain Eukaryota; kingdom Metazoa; phylum Chordata; class Actinopteri; order Anabantiformes; family Osphronemidae; genus Betta; species Betta splendens. The sequence continues at coordinate 2,361,067 of NC_040901.2, read as the reverse complement.
AATGGGAACAAACAAAAACGGTCTGCACTTGTACTGTCTTTTTTGTTCTTGTTCATCCACATTAGCTCATTAAAGATTACTAAGATTAGTCTGACTGAATGTGGTGCCCACCACAGACACAAAACACAAACTGCAATGGTGGCATACACTAGGTTTAAAGATTAAAAATGAGCTAAGATATAGACACACACATATATTATGTGCATATATTATCCAGTCTCAGAAACTTTATGCACAGATCTAAAACTGCACTCAACTGTGCCATGAAGCCGAGGCCTCCCAGAGCACACTGAGCTGAGTTTAACTCTGCAGAATAGCCTGCTTGGCTTTAGTTACTCTCAAATGTGTGTGCCTTTGATTGTGGAGGAAAGTTTGTACAGGAAATCAAAAATTCTTCAGCACCACAGCCTGCAGCTGGTAGCTGATTGGAAGCAGACAAGAGACCAGCTCCCCAGGTTGACCAAACCCCTTTCTCAAGTCAATGTGGGAAAGAAAAAGGTCAGCGAGACATGGAGATGCTCCTGTCTCCTTAACGATAGTGGTCTGCCAGAGCAACCTTTAAAAAACGGAAATGGGTTTTAGAACAGGTAACTATAAAATGGAACAACTCAGCCACATGGATTTACAGCAGTAGCACCAACATCAAATGTTATTAGTAACTGTATTATGATGAAAATGTCCATGTGTCATTTTACAAAGCAATTTTTGTAGTAGATAAGCTGCTTAAGAGAAAGAATAGAGAACCATTCTTCCCAGTCACTGTTGAACATCTTAACCACAAAGCCCTCTGCAGCCAGGCCAAGAGCAATATGCACAGAGTATCATACTGTCAAACTCAAATACTAATAATGAATGTTGTTCCAGTGTTGGAAAACATTTGTGATTTCAGCAACAGTGTTGACAACAAGTGCTAAAATTTTTATTATATACTACTTACTTAATATATTCAAATAATATTTAGAATTCAGCTGTTGAGTCAAAGAATACAAGAGAGTTTGGTTCTGTGTTGTCAGCACCTCCTTGGGGTTAGCCCTAACCCTAACCACCTTCTAAAAATAGAAAATAAAGAGCTGTATCCAAAACCAATTATCTTTTTGTTTGTTTTTTGTAAAAATGAAAGGCTCTGTGTGCACAAATCAGGCAGCATTTACTCAGATCCTAGCACCAATCCTAGCAGTAGGATTGGTGCTCTCTCTCTACCTTCATGGTGAAACCACTGACCTAACACAGACTAACCCACTGAGCAGGTGCAGTATAATCTACAGACAAAGACTGTGTGTACACCTTGCTGGACAGCTTTAGCAAACTGTTGGCATCCTTCACAGGCAGTGCAATTTTGCTGGAAACCCTGCCACAGGCTATGAGGAGGGTGGATATTTGATGCAACCAATCCAAATCAGGACACAGCGACAGTCCAAACCTTTAACATGGGTACACAAAGCAGTCAGATGCAGGTCTAGGCACTTTATGCGACAGGATAGAACACAGTCAGTGTAGTGTACTACTACTACTTACTTTTTACTTAATCAGTAAAAATGTTGGTGGACCAAGTTTTACAGCACAATCCGTATGATAAAGATCTGGTTCGACACCTCTCCACGGATATCAAATGAAAACTTCTATTTTACTGATCCTTCTATTTCTAGGCCAATTCAACATCTTTTTGTTTTTGTTTTTTAAGTGACCCACAATCAATTGAGATTGAGAGAGCTTAAGGTCGAAGAGCTCAAGATCATCCACAACAAGTCATAATAGTGCTGTCAGGTTTCCCAAAACACCAGCAGACTTCTCAGGGTAAAACTAAAGAAGTCCCCATACCAGGTAGCTTCATTATTGAGGGTTTCTGGCCCCTTGATGGTCTTTGTCACATCACACCAACCCAGCAGTGAACTCAAGTTAAGTGAAAAGTGATCTGATACCAGTAAGGAGGGAGGATGCAGACTGTGGCAGGGTGCTGTGCTAAAAGAAGGTCTGAAACAGTTGGTTCTGATGGATTTTCCACCAAGCGTTTCAAAGGCTACTCAACTTTACTGGCCAGCTGCGTGGCAGCAGATTCCTCCACTACATGATTCACTATTACAGATTATTTGTCAGTCAAGAGCCATGACTGGAGCTTTTACAAGTCCTGTTGCTGACTCCTTCATTGCACTGTCCAATACTATATTTTACAATATTCTCTAACTTAGCACCACTATACAAATGAAGATACATTAGACGTGAACACTTAGATTAGCCACTACAGTTAATCAAGAGTAAGATACAAAACAGTAGGGCGGCTTGTGTGTATTCTGGTACAGTAAGTATTCCATGACCAGTCCGAGATATAAGGATACATATAAAATGACAAACAAATACCAGACATAACTCTGATGTCCTTCCCACAGCCTCACCTTTGTAATCCCCACAAAAGAAAAATGTCAAAAATTGGTCACACACACGCACGCACACTCGCGCGCACACATGACGTCTGTCATAGCTAAGCCACTTAGCCAATACAGGCCTACTGTGCACCAGGCCAGACCCTTTATTGCCACAGAACATGCACTTACTGTACGTCACCATGCCCTTTGAAGTGCACAAACAGAGGGACATTAGCAGCACATCTGTCGTTGGTCAGCTCATTCTACGACTTTACTCAAAACTCCTAATTAACATTAACGTACAGAAAAGAAGACTTACTGTATGACAGTCTATGACATCTGTCTTTGTTACAGATGCCAAGAATGACCACAACAGGGCAAAGACAACCTTAGCAAGGCATAATCTGTACGGTCAGATATAGTGGAGGGACTTCTTTGACCCAAAGTTCACCAGGAATTTGATCAAAATCCCAATTTCAGATTAAAAAGTGACATCAATTTGTGACGTTTGTGACAGTATAAGGCTGTAATCTTCACAACGGAACATCCTTCTAATTACTGGCTAAATTCTACTATTGTGATGCAGAAAAAGTTATTGACTCTCTCCAGTATTAATGGACCTCTGTGTGCATGCCTGAGGAGAAAATCTTGCACCGGAAATGTTTCCTGCAGCTGTTAGGAGTATCATTCCCCACCTTGAGGCCAACCACAAAACAAATAGCAGCCAAGTCATGTGACTCTTCTGCTGCTGAGATGCCATTCTATCTTATTCCACTTCTCTTAAAACATTTGAGTCACACTTGGAGTGTCGAGTCTACCTCAGTGAGCAGACCCTTTACCAGTCAGTGATCGAGATCACTGACTGGTAATACAATATTATAAAACTGGCTATAGAAAACTGTGTGTTACACGTACAGAAGTTTGACGTGTATGTGTAACATTCAGGTGTCCGATCAGACACAAATGTTGAGGCGAACGTGTTTTGGTGGACTAATTTCAGTCTGGTCAAGTCTAGTATTTTTAGATACCACCCTAAGTTCTGGTTTTAGAGGGCTCTAGTATGAAAAATATTCATGAAAATTGTCTTTAGTGGGTCATGGTGGGCGAGTTTGGTTCTCTTTCCTTGGAGCTCAGGTAGCAAAACATTAATGCAGGGTCTAATTTTAGACCACTACTAGTGCAAATATTTCAGAGCCCTACGCGGCCAGTTACCCTTGGCAAAGCTGCACTGAACCACAACAAACAAAGGCTTTTCAGTTGGGTGGTTTTGGTTGTCCACCACACCCTATGCTTTTAGAGAAAGGGCACATCTTTGCAACTAAAGCAATAATGGAGTTATTCTACTTGCTTCAGTGGAAGTGGAAAAAATTCCCTAAAAAGTTCTTTTGGGCACAAGGAGCCCAGACTCCATAGGGTGCAGGGACAAAGAGTCGACCCAGCGTGCCAGCCATCACCCATAGCAAAACAATGGAGGCATTAGAGAGAGTCAGCAGAAGAGACAGCCCAGGCAGCAGGACCATGCACCCCAGGTTAAGAACAGAAGACATACACATCCACACAACCATACATGAACTCACCCACATTAACACCTGTACCATGCAGCTTTCACTATTTATGGAGATGGCAGGTCTCTGACTAGTGCCTGTGTGGCACCAGGCAGGGCCCACGGCACTTCTGGAGTCATCATCCCCCAAGGGTAGGACGGTAATAATTTGAAATTCTACCTTGTCTAAGAACGTCTCCATGGCATGGATCATGTGTGATGTTTCATCTTTTATTAATTGCTGAATGGTTTGCTTTCTCTTATGGCTGGCTTTGTTGGCACAGTCTAAGTTCTCCAGATGTAATTGTTCTACGTGGAAGTTTCTCTGTCAATTATAATGCCTAATTCCAGTTTTAGATTCCTCAAGCCATCCAAGACGTCATTGTGTAAAGAACAAGCATATATAATCCAGAGATTTCATTTTCTGTCTCTACTTCTGACTCATGTAACATGTTCTTTATTTGAGTATGAAATAATTCTGCCATGTTTAGCAGCCATTGCAGATAAAACAAGGTCAGGTTTCTGGTGTGTCATTGATATTTTATGAAAGCTGCTCACTCTCTTCATGTAAATAATAAAAAAACTTAATCTTTAATGATGTATCATATTCCAATTCTTTCTTGGTGGCGTGGCTGTCTTAAAGAAACAGAGACTGATCACTGATTGTGGCAGAATCAATACTGGTGTCCGAGAAGTCTGATAGGACTGAATTATTTACTATAATGTAGTGAGAATGACAAAGTGGAGAGAAGATGTTTAGATGTGTCATCTCTGTTGACATAGGGCACATTTGTTACAATGAAATTTCTCTACATTAAATCCATCCTCCTCCTCCTATAATAAAATCAGAGTGAGCAGATGAAGAACTTGTGAAAGAAAGGTAATCAGTTTTCTCTTCTAGATCTAATAGTATAATTATGAATGAAGCAACAAAAAACACCTTTCCAGAATACCCCCTTACTAAAGAAGGTTGGGGGTAAGGTATATAGAAGTCTGAAAAAAATCAAAGAATTAATTAAAAGTCTTGAAATAGACAATGTCATTTCCTGTCTCCTTCAAGGAATTTTAGCAAACTGGGGTGCATTTACTAATCCCAAAAAACAAATTGATATTCTGGGGTAACAACCGTAATGACATTTAAGTGAAAACAAGGAAGTAACAGAAGGCATTATGATGATTTGTTCACAACCAATTTCTAAAGGTTATCTTGGGTCATGTTTCCCCACCACTCTAAACAAGTAGAATATATAATAACATATCCACTGGGATGTGCCCATTTATTAAATTGTGCAACAAGACCACAGAATGTGAAAATGGGATGGGGTGTGTGCATTAGTATGTAGCTTCTAGACAACCATACTGATGCAGTTTAGTGTTTTAAGGCATGGAGGGATTGCACTTCTATGACCAAAATACGGCGCAGCTTTCGAGAGCTCCCACTGCCTCCACCAACTTTTTTTAGCCCATTTTGCATGCTACGGTAGGCCTGTAACATGGGATACTGCAGCCAACGCTGGTTATTCTTGCCATATCATACCTTTCATTAGAGTTTTTCCAAAGCGTAGTAATTAATTGTAGTATCATTGTTTATTAAAATCTAAATTAGAAGTAGTAACCAACATCTGGAACACCACCACAGTATGTTATAAAAACAAGAGTCATTCCTGTCACAGCATGTTCCGCAAATAACCAGTTTCTGAAACAATCTTGTTTCCGTAGCAGTAGGACAGTAGAGTACTCTGATTTCCCCAGGTGATGGTTACTCTGGCACATAACCAGGTTAGGAGGCAATTCACAAACGCCCATGTGCAGAATAAAGGCTGAGGTTGCCTGCAGGAGATGCTGCATGGGATCAATACAGGGAGCGATGTCCATCTGTGTGTCAAGTGTTAATCCACTTCTCCCACACAAACATCAGCGAGCATGCCTCCAAACAAAGCCAGAGGAAGACATGAAACAAGCTTAGCACGCCTCCTGTATGAGCAGATTTCTGGTAACATGGTTGTTCTGCTTTTACCAAAGACACCCCGTGTCGCTGAGTGAGCTGGTTACTGCAGTGCTTCTAAACACACAAGGTTTGTAGATTCCTTAAACCATCTTATCAACCTGCATTGAACTACACTGGATTTACTACCCACACACCTTTTTTATTGATACTACAAAGTGCAAAGTGAGGAGTTTCTCAGAGCAGTGTGTGACAAGAGGAAGTGTGTTTGTGTCACACACACATATCCTGCTGCAGAGGCTATGGTCTGCACGACTCTGAGGAGAGGCCAAAGATAAACAGCTAAACCACCTTCCTGTATACTGTCGCTCATGGGTTGCATTCATACTCACGTTTGTGGAAACGGAGTGACATGCAACCTTATAAGACTACAAAAAAAGTGAAATGAACCCCATGTTAAATCATGAGACTTGTTTTTTTTATTCTAATAATCTTTAATCTCTATTATTTTCTTTATTAAAAATTTTACATCTACAGCCTGAAACATCCATCTGAATCTAAATTAAAAATAAACAAACAAATCAGTTTCTTTCTACAGGTTACAAGCATCTGACAACATCATAGTTTAACAGGAGGATATGACAGAGTGAATAAAACCTGTTGGTCCTACACTTCCAAGAGTGAAATTGCTTAAACTAAAGAAATTCCACTGCTTACAAATTATACTCAAACACATAAGTATTACGACAGGTTGGGTTCAGTGTGACTGCCTTAACGTTATGCTGTGACAGCATGTTTAGCACATTTTCTTTTCTAATCTCACCACTTTATTGCATCCAATGACCAATTAAAAAAAAAACCTTTGGTGAAAGTAAACACTTCAAGCGCAACACTGATCCCACTGATCCCACTAACAACGAAGAAGTGTCTCAAGAGCTGCACTGCAGTCTTTCCAAACATGTGTGTTTAACACAACAATGGCTCTGGTTCCAATTAGTTTAAATGGTACAGTACATCCAAAGGAAGGCAGCGGAAGAACTCTGTATTTCTTTAATTGATAGTTGTGCTTCTATCCTATTTCATAAACGAGTTTTGAACAACACTTCATTAGAAAGAAAGTGCTTCTTTACTCATTCCCATGTTAGAGTTTAATTCATTATTATTATTATTTAGCTGTTGTTAAGCCTTGTGAATTATGGGGTTAATGTACAGTACCATCAGAATTTAATTTAAATGAATAGTTAGTCCATTTTATACATGTAATTACTGGTGTGTGTTTCATTAAGTTAATAAAAAAAGAGTCAATCTCTAAGATAATGTATATATGAAATTGTAATAAACAGGATTTAAATTATTTGTGATGAATGTGGAAAACTATTTAAAATCTGCTTATAACTGCTATAGCCAACAACAACAACAACAACGTTTCACACTCATTTCTACACTGTAGATGCACATCATGGCGTTTCTTCTACCAGCTTCACCTGAATCTGTGATATATTCATGGTCACGTTGCATAAGACATATTGTGTTCAGGCCAAATCATGTCACATACAGGCAAAGGCACCTCTTCTTACCAAAACATCTGGGTTTCTATATAAAACCAGCTACTAGTCTTACATGGCCATAGTTAACGTGTCACTCTGCTGCTAAAGCAAACAAGAACAGAGCTGAGAAGCCAAAGCTGCCAAGCAGTATACAACAGAGAGATTTCACTTGCTTGAGGTGAGGAAGTAAGCAGAGGGTGAAAACCTGTCCTGCAGTGAGCTGAGAGGGATTCATTAATTTAGAGTCAGTCTTTATAGCCAAGACATGTGAAAGCTGCCTTGTCAAATGTGCTCTAGAATTCATTGCATTCCCGAGTGAGAGAAGCTTGATTGCAACACTTCCACATAGTGGTTAGAGGTTTAAGCATTTATACTGTAATTGAATAACTGGCTTTGTAAAAGTTTGAGTACTGTTCAGAGAAACAATACACTATCAATATTTTATTACACAATTATTTGACAATATTCCACATTGTGTTACTATGGTTTTATTTTGAAAACCCGATTACGGTGTAGGGTATTTAACAGTCAGATGTATAATAAATAACAAAGCAAATTTTCATAGAGGTTTTTATTTTAAATAGTAGTATATAGTAATAATAAAAAACATAAAAAACACAACTGATAAAAACATCTGCACAGCGGCCACAACAATCTATTCTGAAGATTTCTGTGTATTTAATTTGATGTCTTATGTGAATGGTTCATAGTAAGAGTGACAGTTAGAGTGACACTAAAAGAGGAAGTATAGGCATTAAAACACTCATTGTAGCATTGTAAAATCCCAGATTTATTCATTCCTCTTGGGAAATGCATAACCAATAAAAGGTGCAAGTTGACCATTTTATTATTATTATTATTATTATTATTATTATTATTATTATTGTTATTATTATTATTATTATTATTATTATTATTATTATTATTATTATTATACACACCTATGCAAATATTGGAGACTGTCTCATAAAGTGTGTGGATAAGCCACTGAAGTGTGTCACTGCAACATATCTTGCTATCATGTCTGCAGAACCAATGACTGGTTAATGCTTGTGTGAAGCAGCCCCTCTACATGACCAAGATTGGTACAAGGCTAATGACAATGAGGAGTCAATCTTTATCTATACAGCCTTAGTCTGGGTAAAACCAACCAAAACTCAATGCTTAACTTCTATTGTTCATTTTTTTGTGCAGACTGTAGTAACTCAAGGTCCAGATATTATTGTCAGGCCATGATCAACACAATATTAAAATTTAATCCCATTTTAAACTTTAAAATGCTGCAGATACACAAAGCCTTTATACTTGTGTGCAAGTGCACGATTGCAAAGAATTTTTAAATGCAATGCAAATGTATCAAAATGCAAGTTGGTAAACAAGCAATTTACAAGCACGTGGCCATTAGAGGTGCAGTGGACTATGATGAGAGGACCAAAAGCAGCATGTGTAATGGAGGACTCCATGTAAAGTGGAGAAGTCAGGAGCTGGACAGGGGGAGGGGGCGCCAATAAGAGTCTCTCATTCTGACAGCAACACATGGTGGGGGAGGGTCAAAAACCAAACTGTCTTCCTGAGTCTGCACTACTGGCATAACTTGATGGCTCCTTCCTATACACCTACTAGATCCCCCTTTGGCTTTTTAAGGACATTTTTAACACCAATTAAATAATAAAATAATCAAGACAAGTTACTAAGCATGAAAGAACATGCACCTCATGACATATACACATTCAGAGTTTATAGTTTGAAAACAATGACACAGTAGAGACATGCTTGTGTTAAACACTCTCAAAGAGTGTCATAATAAAAATAATCATATTCGGTATAGAAACTACACATTCCCTCCTGTTTGCTCTGCGTGGTCGTAGGTCGTTATGAAAACTACAAATGATAGTTCAGGAAACAGGTTTTTCAAGAAAGAAAACTTAAGTCGTGGCATAAATCTCGCAACAACATGTCACAAACTCTGCTTAGTGTAAAGGGCCTCAAACTGAAGTTAGTTAGCCTTGCTTGTTTTATTAAAAGGACAAGGGTGCTTTCAAGTCTCATTTTTCAAGTCTATTAATCAGCAGTAAGACAAAAAATAAATCTAATCTGCTTGTCCATTTAATCTTCTTACTTAATGACTCCCAAACAAAACAAAGCCAAAAGTGGCAAATCAGCAAGGCCTCCTAGCAACATGTTTGCCCAGCTTCAGGCACACATGGTTTCGGTTAGGGGTCTGCACCTATAAACAGTCGGCCATGGCAGCTTATTGGTCAGGAAGTGCAATGTTGACTGCAAGTCAAGACAGGCACAAGCTGTTAATGAATGACATACACTCTTACAGTCTAGCTGTGACAACACTGTTTAAATCACAGGCGTTCATAGGCTGACAGAGAAGTCGTTGCCCACTCTGAATCGGTGAAGTCAAGCATTACGGAGCTGACATGACGGATAAAGAGTGAAGTAAAAAACTAAGATTGTAAAAACAACCCAGGTAGGTAGGTAAGCAGGTAGATTTGGTGTTAAAAGTGTGTCTCATATCATGCTTACCTAGGTTTAGGACATCAAAAGGCAGCTTCAGCTTTAAGATGTTCGTTGGTCAGAGTGTGATTACCCGCCTAGAGACTTTTAATCCACAACAAACCTTGTGCATAATTTCCCTGCTGGCTGGATGGGCTGGTCTAAATATTATCCTAAGTGATACAACATGCAGAAACACACCCTTCATACACCCAGATGGAGGTTTCACTGGTCACTGGTCACCCGCTAACGTGAACTGAATGAAGCTCTGTAACCAGGCTCTGCATATAAAAGCATCTCACACAACAAACAGTAATGTGTGTCACATTTGTTTGCAAACACCTTGGTTAAATGCAATTCAAACATCACCGATGTGAAAGAAGAAGAACAGGCAAAAAAAGAAACCCTCTTTTGTACACATCTGCCTAGAAGCTTACAACTACACATCTCTGTTCCTTCTGAACGTCCCTATCTGGAAAAACTGTCAAACGGTGCCTCCAGTTGATGCTTCCCGTACTGTATGTGATTTCACGTGAATTAATGGTATCACGCAGGAACAGATTCGCATATCTCCGAGTAAAGCTCTGACACCTTCACACCCTGTAACTGTCACAAAACTAGACCTCTCCCTGATGACGGACCATGTGAAAAGCACGTAGTGATCGTTTAATAACTGCATTTCCTACGGAGCCAAACTGCCATTAATGCTGCGTCTATTCAACTCAGCGCAGTTGTGCAAGACTTAAACCGACGTTGGTGTTTACACCTGAGGAACAACAAAAAGGCCAGAACACAGCCATGGATGTATGTAAAAATATGCTAGCTTCATGAGAAGGTTTCACTAAGACACTTTGTTACTGTATTAAAAAGGTATAAACAAGGGCTCGGGCTTTGATGGGTATTCTTTGGGGCATCTTAGCTCCGAGCATGAGATTAACCGAAGATGCACTTTTATGATTTAACGGTTCCATCCAAGACTTGGTCTTGCGACGTTTCAGCGGGGAGCTCAATGGAAAAAGCAGCCTAAAATTGTTCCAATCGTGTAGCAGCGTTAGGACAACAGGGACCCGTGAAATCCACGAGCATTTATTAGCAGATGTGATATGAAGCTAACGAGTTTGGAACTTTCGGCGGCGCTTTGCTAACTTTAGCGAGCGAACACTTAGCTAGCTAGGCTAACGCGGCTAGCTGCTACTGTAGCGCTGGACAAAACTTTTCCACATATCAACGTTTCTTCTCTCCGTTTTCCTCCAGACGTTGCGGCTTCAGGTACAAGCGTGTGTCGCCCCAAACGGTAAAACGCTGGTGCGTTTCACACATTGGCGCGTCCGGAGGAGTTAACTTACCTTCCCGTCTCCGCCGCCGCTCCCCGGGCCGCCTTTAACACCCGCCGCCGGACCTCCGGAGGGTCGCGGAGCTACGAGAGGTGACGCCGAGAGGGAATCGGCTACTACCGGGGAGACGAAGATCCAACTGCTCCGAGGCCCCCGGGCCTAGTGTGTCCTCGAACCAGCGTGAGGAGGAGGTATCCCGCGCCTCGGCCCTCCGTCGTTTGACAGGGACTCGGGAACAGCTTTCTGACAGCTCCGCTTCTTCGGCCCCCCCTCCCCGCGGCAGCCCTTAACTTTTCTCTTTTTGCTCACTTCTAGCAGATACGAATCAAAATACTGCCACAGAATATGGCGGCTGCCTGAGCAGTAGTTATCGCGAGAGGAGCCGATGTTTTTCCTTTTTTCACGTTTCCAAGGTTGTGCTGAGGGAGGGGAAGGATTGAGAAACGGGCCCAAGTCCTGAGCAAGTGAAGGCGAAACGGGACAGGAGAAGAATGCAGGGGATCGATGTCTGACGGCAAAAGACATAAATCCACAATAAACCGAAATGATAAAATAGACCACGGTAACAGCTGCCACACTTAACTATCCCCGAAGAATTTAGAGCAGCTCAAAACCTGATATTGCAATTAATGGTATAAATGTTTAAGCAAGGCCTGAATGTGGAAAGATTGGAATGTTTATGTGGGGAAAAAAACCCAGGGCAGGCTATTGAAGATTATTACAGTTGTTACACCTGGTCAAGGACTTTTTTTTTTTAAAATTCAGTATTAAGTTTCCTCATAACTGTATGAGCTCATTATTTTTTTCATGATCACTTTTTCGATCCAATTTCTGATCATTGTCATAATCATCACAGACTCGATATATATTTCTGTTTCAATGTCCAGAATGAACAATTGCTTTGAAGGAGAAATTAGAATCCTGTCTTTCTATCAGGATGACAATAGCACGGGTTATGGATTAAAGCTCTAGTTTCCACACAGACAGAGACAGCTGCTCATGAGAACCCATGAAAAGGGACTTTGCATTTGTCCTTTAGTAAACTGGGTGGAAACATATGAAGTGACTCACACACACAAACACTCACTCTGTGGCCCTGCTCTCGCACACACTGTGGCCCCTGGGCGAACTGAAATCCCCTTCAATGTGAGACGCAAAGCAGCAGCAGCATAGTGCAGTCTCTTCATGTGCTGAAGGCATGAAGGTCAGGGTCGGGGGGGCTTAGTGAATCAGCACAAAGAATTTACATTTACAATTTCTCCAGTCGTCTGCAGTGCAAGTGGAAGTGGACAGTGCCTTGTTCCTCCACAGCCAGCACAAAAACTCATCTCACGTGCTTACAAACACGATAGCATGCTCCACCTGAGGGAAGAGAACCCACAACAAGAGCCTGAGAAGCCCAGCTTCTGGACCTGCTGTGGTTCTGTGCTGCTGCTCCGATAGGCCGGCCACCCACATTTTTGGCATGGAGGCCCGTTTCTCACGCTCTGAAGACAGCTTGTCACGGGTCAGCAGTTTACATTTAGCTCTGCGGCGCGTCTCTCCTCATTATTCCCCATGTTAAGCAAACTCCTGCGCTTGTCCACTGGCCATTTGGAGCAAGTGAGATGCCTCGGCGCTAACATGCTTTACACAGTACTGCTGAGGATGAAGGGAAGCAAGAGGAAGGACTGATGTGAAAGCACTGCAGCATGTAGAGCTTCTGTTATTGTGACCAGTGTAGCTTCAGTGTCCACATCACATGATACAGTCCACTGTGTTAATCAGAGCGACAGAATTGTTTCATTACTGGTTTCGTTTATCCAGCTGACAGTTGTAAACGGACACACATGGGCAAAGAGGAGCCATGTGTGCACAGCAACAACTCAGACAGGCTCACTTTTAATAGTTTACCTGCAGCTTGGCTCTAACAGAAGATAACACTCTGGGCCGTGCTCATATCTCCTATCACCTCGGTCTGATATTTAAATAAGACATGACATTCAGTCTAATGGTTCAGACAGGGGTCACATAGTTAAATACCCATAATGCATTGGATCTAGGATCATAAACAAAGGCTATCCACATCTCATTTGACTCACTGGTAAAAACATCAGCACTGAAACCACACTTATGTACTTTACATCCAATAGAAACGGACTCTGGACTTTTCTAGTCATACAGGAGGACCGTTTATAAATCCATGAAACTCGCTGTGGATCAAACTCAGGACGTTCTCGTACGCAGTAAGGCACAGCCACAGACAACACCAGCGAGGAGAGTCAGGCATCAAGGTGCCCGAACGGCCTGTCAACAAGCTCCAGACACCTCTGAGGTCAGACTTACGCCTTCCAGCTGCAGTGGACAGAATGGCCACAGAGCTGCAGCCTGGTGTCTACTGGCTCCTGTTCTATAGCCGGCACAAACATGAGCGAGCGAGCAAGCAAGCATTCATCCATCCATACAATGTCCTCATCACTGTCTCAGTTTTCTGACGGACTGATTATCAATCAGAAGGCTGTAATGATTCAGGCCTCATAGTTCTACCTTGCTTCAGTAACACTTCTTTAGACACATGGATTGCTTTGATTGATTTTGGTTAGTGTCAACTCCAGTATCCAACTCCAGCTGAGAGTCATAAGGTGTAATGACTTTGCCCCCTACGAGCTCCATTCTAGCAAGTTTATTCAAACACGCCAACAACCAGGGACATAACAGTGAATATGCTCATATTGTTTTCTGGATGACTTGTAATGATGATGAACATGGATGTTTAATGATAACCAAGTTGGGTAAAAAAAGAATGTGTCCTTTTTATAATCAAATATTTGGAGTATTAAACATGTTTGCACATTGTCAGCATTTATTTAGTAGATTGAATTCATATGAATTCATATGAACCATATGGGCATATGAGGGTAAATACCTACTGTAACATGAAATTATCTTTTAAAGGTCAGCGGTAGAGAGCTGTAAATGGTTACAATACTACTTTAATATAAAAAGCGGGATGATGTGGCTGAGAAACTGACACATCAGCATCCCACACAACAGTGAAGACTAGTACTGTGTCGCAGTATACTCACAGTATACTGTGCCCAGTGCAACACACCAACCAGCAGCTGGTCCAGATTCTTAAACCAGTTCAACATACTGTAGTTTACATTTAAAAATCACCTCCTGCTGCTAATCACATGACGGGTTGAATGGTTAGCATCTGTAATGTGATCACCTCAAAAACCAGCAATGATCCTCTGATACGTCTGACTGTTAAGTTCCACAATGATGTTTACTCCACTGGGGGAGGATTTCCTCAGCATCACCCAGAGGCAAGGTGGAGGAAACATGATCATCGGTGGTAATGCATTCTGCTGAATAGTCTCCAAGTCATAAATCTCCTTCAAGTGGCAGCAGTAGCTCTGCAGGCAAAGCTGTCATGACGCTGCCAAGTCCCGGCTTGTCTTCACTGGTTCCCCTTGTCACACCACCGGTCTACGAAGAGAAGTGAAAGCAGAGCTTCCTGGGTCTGTCATGCACGATATGCTAAAGGTGAATGTGCTTGGGGTCAGAATGTGTGAGGAACAGCCTCAGTGGGAGCGTTACATGCCAGGATGCAACTTTCATCACCTCAGACAGATCTGTCACATTTACTTTTCACTAACTGCTGCCTCTGACAAAAAGAATGTTCATGTGACAGATTAATGTTCTCTCATAATTGAAAGTGCTGCTGGAGAACATACTAACAAAAACACAGGTTCTCCGTCCTGGTCCTCTTTATGGAGAAAGAAACCTCCAGCAGAACCAGGCTCAAAGTGGGCGAATGTGTGTCTGGGCTGTTTGGAGTGAAAGACAAAAAAGAGAGAAGAAACAAAAAGCAGCCACTGACAGAGACAGGACAGTTGGACCAGCAACTAACACAGACATGACGATTAGACGAGTAACAAAACACAGACAGGACGGTTGGATCAGTAACACAACACAGGACGGCTGGACCAGTAACAGTACACACGATGGTTGGACCAGTAACAGAAAACAGGTCGGTTGGACCATTAACAGAACACAGACAGGACGGTTGGACCAGTAACAAAACACAGGGCAGCTGGACCAGTAACAGAACACACAACATACTGGTTGGACCAGTAACAGAAAACAGAACGGTTGGACCAGTAACTAAACACAGACAGGACGGTTGGACGGTTGGACCAGTAACAGAACACAGGGCGGTTGGACCAGTAACTAAACACAGATAGGATGGTTGGACCAGTAACAGAACACAGGGCGGCTGGACTAGTAACAGAACACAGGACGGTTGGACCAGTAACAGAACTCAAGATGGCTGGACCAGTAACCAAACACAGACAGGACGGCTGGACCAGTAACTAAACACAGACAGGATGGTTGGACCAGTAACAGAACACAGGACGGCTGGACCAGTAACTAAACACAGACAGGACGGTAGGACCAGTAACAGAACACAGGACAGTTGGACCAGTAACTAAACACAGACACGACGGTTGGACCAGTAACAGAACACAGGACGGTTTGACCAGTAACTTAACACAGACGGGACGTTTGGACCAGTAACAGAACACAAGACGGTTGAACCAGTAACTAAACACAGACGGGACGGTTGGACCAGTAACAGAACACAGAATGGATGGACTAGTATCTAAGCAGACTACACACTAGAATGAGGGTGGTTGCCATTGAGCAATCCACATGGTGCAATGATTAACGAAGTCCAATGAATAGGAGGCCAGTCCTTTAGGTCCAAGCAAAGATACATCTGAGAACAAACTGCAGGAATTAATTCACTCAAGGTATGAATAGAACAGAACAAGACAGGATCAGCAAAAAAGACAGAAGACAGAAAATGACACGCTCCCTGAAATGAGTGAAGTGGAAAATGCAACACAGGTGAAGTTGATTACCAAAATAAATCTGCCCTTCAAAATTAAATGTCAAAAAAAACATTACAAGTTGACCAAAAAGTTCAACCAAAAGTTCAATGTTGTGACCAACACAAATGAAACGAAACAGTGATGATGCCTGGTCCACATCCACAAAGCCAACAGGCAGACCGTGAGCTGTGGGTGAAGGGGGTTAATAGAAGCTCTGTCCTGCTGCACACAGATGGTTCTTCAGGCTGAGCTGGTACATCTCTACCAGCTCAGCCTGACACAAGCCTCTGTCATGTCATCATATAACACACAACATGCATCTTATTAGTATGGCTTGATTTGGCTTCTCACTGGCGACATGCAGGAAGGCATCATGTCTTTTGTTGTCTACAAATCCATTTGTTCCAATTCCTCTGACTTAGCAGCGTCCTGGACATGAGGATCCAATGATTAATCAATGACTGTGACCGTGATCTCAGACACAACTAAGCACCCGCAGGTGTTTACCACAAACACCCAGCTGGATTAGTCAACTTCATATACAGGTTACGCTGCCTCTTGTACATACAGCATAACGGCGAGGCTTCACACGACCCCAGGACTATTCCAACCACCAACACCATCGTGCCTCCTGCTCCGGTTGCTAGTAAATCTAAAAAAGTGGCCTCACACAGCAGTAAACTAAGCTCATAGATTCAAAACACTTTGACTAAGCAAAGCGAGTCATGTCCTGCCTGTCAGGCTGTGGTCACGTCATTGGTGATCAGGAGCAGAACATGAACGCTGTACAAAGAAAAGTGATTGAGACAAAAGAGATTTTTATTATAATAGAAGATATAAAATAAATATACATGACTTTCTCATTTAACAGTCATTTGTACAGTGAAATTTGCACAAAAGCAGCTAAATAAAAGTTTTCTTTTTTGTTTATAATATTACCACATTGAGCTATTGCTGCCATATGCTATGAAAAGACGACACATTTAGGCCATATGGATATTTTAAACGTGTGCACATACACATAGTTAATACAGAGAGAATAGAAAAGAGTGGACAGACACCCCAACCTGCAAAGCATTCTGCTGGTGCAGCTCGCTGGGAGCCCTGGGCAACACTCACTCTTGTATTATTATCCGAGACCACAATATGAAAATTTCTTCCGCAGCTGCTCATTAAAAGACGCTGTGATGGGATTGAGGGTTTCTGTAACCATGTTTTGTAAGACAAGCCAAACAATGCTTGTTATCTGAATGGCACGACGGGCAATCGAAGGCAGCGCAGAGGCCAAGCTTTGCAGATGGAGTGCCTGTCTGAGTTTAAGTCCTCCGCTGGGAAAAGACAGGCACATGCAATACTATCAAACGGGAGGTGTGAAGGAAGAGAGCGGCCTAAAGGTGCACTAGATCCTTATACAGGTGTGTGTGTGTGTATCTACACACTGATAGCACTGCCAGAACTTTAGTGTCTAACGCAAGACAGTGAAAACATTAAATACTTTTTCATCTTACCACTAAATATTTGAGCAACAACAGTGCATTAAAGACAATTCTGGTATTGGTATCTCAGTGAGAGAATATTAAAGTGTGTTTCTTATGTACAGCTTTTGAAATGTAAAACTGCTTAAGTGATGTGTGTGTGAGGAGAGAGGACATGCCACCCTCCTTCAGGACTAGAGGTGCAACACATAAAACTTATGGGCTGTTTACCTGTTAGCTTCCACGTGTCCATAACAATATGCTACATAGTCATGAGTGGAAAAAGCCTCAGAGTGTGTTTGTGAAGAACAAAACGACTACATCCTGAACAAGTTCCCACGAAAGGCACCGTCCACACAAACTGAAACCCGGGTCACGGTTCCTGTGATGGGATGGACCTTCATTCTACTGTACTGAGGTGGTTTTAACATTCATACATGATGAGGACTGACAGAGGTCTCCTCTATAGCTACTGGTTTAAGGCAGTGGACAGTGTTTAAATGAATGAATGGGATGAATGCAAATAATAAATAGGACTGTATTCTATTCATATACATTTGTATTTCTTTACAATTGTTCATTTGGAGCAGTGTAACATGACATAAGGGATTTTACACAAGGGCTGAATACAATGTAATAAAAACTGTCAACTGCAAAACCTAAGCACAGGAACAAGCCTCAGTCTGGATCTGTGTTTGCATAAGAGCTGTGTGACAGTAATACATGTGAGACCTCGTGGAGAGATGCACTAAAGGGAGGAGGGTGCTGGTTCTGATCCACACCCCCTGCATCTGCCTGGAAAACATGAAGCAATGTACTGTTTAGCGCAAAGCGCTTGTGTCCAAGACGTCTTTGAAGCTGCATGATGAACGTAATAATGAATGGGGCATTTTGGCCTCTTTAAGCACCACTGTTTTGGTTTTCAACGCTTCCACAGCTCTTCCACAGTGGCAAAATCTGCGGACGATGCTGGAGTACAAAGGACTGTCTTCTAACAAGAGACAGCACACGATGAATCATGTAAGAACACAAACAAGCTCAAATCCATCTTTGGAAACAACTTTACAAACATGTTGTTCAGATAAGGGTAAAAACATTAGAAAATGTATAGAAGACAAATAATAAGTATTTATGTCTTAGCTTTAAACGTCTTCTATAAACCACAAACACAGGTTTTACTATTTAAGGTTGTAAAAATGCTTCTTGTTGCCTTCTACAGATTGTAGTGGATCAGAGGCTCCAACTTGTTGTGATTTGGTTAAAAAACGATCAATGCAGCTTTAAAAAGGTCTAAAATAGATTTTTTTTGCTCTGTAAAAGGTTTTGTCAACCAAACACAGCAATTGTTGTTTTCATGTAAAACAAATCACAAAGTATATTTGAACTGTGATATTTTGGAATGAAACTCGGATTTAGGTTTTCAGGGTCCTGACGTAGTACAGCTGTGTGTTATGGTTTTCTCTTTATAAAGTACAAAATAAAAGCACCTGCGTTGTACAGCTGTAGGAGTTAGTGTTGGAGCACAGCCTGTCGTGCTTTGAGCAGGGACTGGAAGTCTGGATGCTGTTCTCTACCGTTTGTCTTCAGACATCCAGTTCTACGATCATGCACCAGGTGTCAGTGCTTCCTGCGCCCCAGTCACTGGGTGCATTTAATACAAGCTGAAGCTGGGGACACATTAGCGTGTCCTGTGACTTTACGGCCCATTCCATGGTTACACTGTGACTGGATGAGTATTACTGTTAGATTAATGTAACCACGGTGCAGCTCAACTACTTTATATTGGGTCGAGTATAGTCACTGTCTTATTTATGCAGAAGTGGTCATTCTATTGGTTTTTCTTATTGCAGAGATGATTCTGATGATGGGCTTATGGCTAAATAAAGAGCTGAGCTCACAGGTGGCTTCCTTTTGATAGAGACGTCTCTGCTTTACTGAAAGGCCTAACTATTCTTAAGTGCAGTGGTTGAACTCGCCTTATGCGCTCTAGGGGTGTCCTTTACATATTTACACAAGTGCCAGCATGTATTGAAGAACACACGCACTGTCTGTTAAACTGTTACACGCTCGTCCAGGGGGGACGGAGTGGGAGAGGACAGCTCGGCTCAGAACCCGCCCGGGTTGTTCCAGCTCTTTGCAAATCAGTTCAGTGCAGTTCTAACAGGGTTTAGGTAAGAAGAGAACATGCATAAAAAACATACTGTACACACACACACACACACACACACACACACACACACACACACACGCACACGCACGCACACACACACACACACACACACACACACACACACACACACACACACACACACACACACACACACACACACACACACACACACACACACACACACACACAGCATCCATAATAACCAACCCTTCAATCATCAGGCAGTAACAGTTATAGGTGACATACCTGGGAAGGACCATCTGTTAGCTGCCCTGTACATTTATGCAATTACAGAGAAGACACAGTGCATGCGCTGGCCACAAACACAGGTCTAACCTCTAAAGATAGTGGAGTGGATCATGATGTACACAAGATGTTTTTCATGTTCCCAGTCTAGATACAAACAGGTCAAATATAGAAACCCTAGAAGAAGTAAAATTGCGCATTTAATATTTCCCTGCATTTGCATCAGCTGAGGAGCTGATGAATTTGTAGAAAAGCTGACTTATGTCTTCATAAAACGACAGGTTTAGCTCAAACATTTCCATTGATTATCCACGGTCGTACACTAGATGCGACAGTAAAGGGTTTTTCCTTGTGTTTCCTTTCATCTGATACTTTTCATACATAGCAATATTTACAATGACATCAGCTATCAAGGTAAACTCTAGCAAACAAGCATGAAAAAAATTAAATACAAAAAGATGCAATGCAATGTACAGTTATGGACACAGCTGCGAAGAGCCTGTCTGTAAGTGCCACGGGTCAGAGTCTGTGTGACGCCTTCACGTCTTTCTTACTATATTTTCTGCGTTTAAAAGGGTTCAGCAGCCAGATAAGGCTGAGATTGACTGTCAGAATGTTTTGGTTCCTATGTTTGGTGTCCGTCGCGTTACCGTGCTGCTGAAGGCTGTCAGGCAGGAGGTCAGAGAGGAGGGAGGAATGATGTAGTATGACCAGGATGCGGTCGCCGACGGGGTCCTGGCTGCTGAGGGACGGTGGAGGAGGAGCGAAGGCTCCTCTGCTGGTTTGCGGACGACTGGGAGCCTCAGTAGCGGTGGGTCTGGTGGGTGTACTGGGAGCTCACTTGGGATGATGACGAGTATCCCATGGTGCTTTGGGGCTGGCTGGAACCTTGGACGTTGCTTTGGTAACCAAGGCGAGAGCTGGAGTGCTGGTAGATTAAAAGAAGACATAAAGATGACGAGAACACACTTTTACACTAGGACTGCAAATCCTGAGTTTTCTTTCCTGTGTGTCTATGGCAACACCACCAACCAGGCTACTGCAACAGGCTTGTGGCTCTGTCTGACTAAAAACCAGGGAAAAACACTGTGGACCAAGAGGATGTTGGGAATCACAAGGGCTAAAAGGTGGTGAGGCTGGAAGGGACAAATGCAAAACTGATAAAAGCTGAGACTGTGACTTGGAGGAACATGATGACCCCCAGCACACACATGGTGTCAAATGAACTACTGTACAGCGTCCTGCAAGTGGCCAAGTCAGAGCACACACCTTGGTCCATGTGCACCATTTGTGGCTGGACCTGAAAAGGCCTACAACCCTCATGGAACTTGACTGAACTGAAGCCATTTTGCAAGGAGGACAGATAAACCTTGCACCCGTAGGGTCACATGTCACAGCACTATCTGTTGACGGGAAGGCCTGGAAAGTGGGATGGCCTGTGGGACAGAGATCAATAAGGGGAAAAGCAGAACGCTGGGAGTGTCAGTCCACTCCACTGGTCGGTTTCTATATCTGTATGTGTGTTATACTTATACGTGCACACCCCCTCCCTCCATGTGTCCTAAAAGCTGAGGTCAAAGCAGGCACTTAGATCGCGCTGTACACCAGGCACTCACCCACTCACCCACACCAGGGCAGGTGCATAGAAAAGACACCACACTGACAATCAGAAGAATAACATACTGTGTATTCAATATAGCGTCAACACATAATGAGATAAGGAACAAAAATCATTCTTTAGATGTTGGATTAACAGTAGTTGTCCTGTTTAACAGGACTGTTTGTGGTGCTCTATGCTGCACCACCACGGCGATCAGCTTCCTGATCTGTCATTGTTGTGTCCTCATTATCTGGACGTTTTGATATCTTTATCAGCCTCAGTTGGTAGTTGAGTGGATAACGGTCCAGCTCGTGCCTGTGCCACAGACCGGAGCCACGGTGCTGCCTTTGCCACATCAGCATCAAATGGTCAGTTTGACACCAGCCTCACTCTGACATTTAAATGTATATTAGTTGAAAAATGTGTAATGATATGCATAAATTTAAAACAATAAATACTGTTCTTTTTGTGATGACTTTGATGTCTTTGTTTTTGCTGTTTCTGGACTCTCAGAACCTACAGTTTAGGAAACAGCCTCAGCATAGCTGATAATGCTATGTAGGTGAACACTGTGATTAAAGCAGGAGTTGACAGACCCGAGGAGTGCTCCCATAAGGTAGTCAGGAGCCAGTAAAGGACATATGAAGACGAGCTGAGTGTCCAGAGTCTGGCTGCATCCTGGGCTGTGACTGTGGCTGCATACCACATACCTTCATCCTGCTTCTACGACAGATAGTCTGTTGCTTCGTTTGGCTTCACTCATCCACTGAGCATGCCACCAACACCTGCTCATCCTCCGATTTACACCCTGCCTGCCTCTCAGCGCTTGTGGCCTGCAGGGTGCTGAACTGGCTTTGCTGAGCTTGAACTAGTTCCTGAACAGCTACATAAGCCAGCTTCAGAACATGCATTCACATATGAGCAGTCTATTGACGTTGACTGGAGTTGAAAGCCAAGTATGACTGGAGGAATGGGAAACTGATGTGAGATCCGCTGATGTATTTCAAATAGAATTTGATGGGACACAATGTCTCCAGTGGTGTAACGCTGGCATCATCACACCAGCCTTATTTTAGAGTGAAGAACACATTTGCTAACCTGGTAGTCTGACTGTAGTACCCCCGTGCCTGAGGAGGCCCCAGGTGGCCCAATGCGAGGCTTCTTGTTGGGTGGGCCCTGGTCCTGGCCATGCTGTAACCCTCCGCCAGCGGTAGCCCCTGTGGCTCCAGCAGTGCCATTCGTTTGGGCAGAGCTCTGCTGGGAGGGTGCTTGTTGGGCTGCCGTCTGCTGCTGGTTCTGGGCCTGATTCTGGCCTGTCGTCTGCTGGTGTTGCTGGGTCTGGTTCTGTAGATGGAGGCACAGCATAGAGGAAATGTTATTTCCAGCTGGGTGTGAGTAGATGTTATTAACGCAGCATCAGTAACATCAGTGCTGTTTGTTCAGATATTGTGCCGCTGCAGTCTGAAGGTTTAAGAAGTAAAGCCTTAATGCTGCACCAGGTGTCCTGATATTAAATGTTGACAACTACCTTCTCTGTTTTCTCCTCTGGCTCGTCTTCGGTGAGAAACTCTCGTTTTGGATAGGGGATCTGGCAGCCCGCAAACACACTGGAAATACAGACAAGTTAACAGATTGTGGCACTCTGGAGCCAAAACACAACCCTGAACCTAAATCCTAATAAAGAACAACACTCTAGAGCTCACTCAGTGGTTGGTAGAGGGTCCTCCAGGAAGTACGGGTCCTGCAGCGCCTGCTCTGATGTTATTCTTTTGGTGGGGTCCATGGTGAGGAGCTTCTGAAGCTGAAAAAAGAAAAACACTTTTACACTTACTGTGAGGCAAAAGGAATAATAGTCCAATGACATGATTTAAACTTAAACAGGCTGAGTTTGGAGTTGCTTCAAAGTCAGAACAGTAGTGCTTGTTTACTAGACTAAAATTACCATGATACAACTTTTATGAAAAATGGCTGATGGTTAGTGTTCTTTTGTTGGTACCACCTTTACGTCATCACATTCCTCATCATGATGGCCACACCATGCCTGCCTCCAATTCTGGACTCTTTCATCAGATCAATGAAAAGCTAATGATGTGATTGTTGAATGGTCTGATCTGATCCAGCCTTCGCATGTGGTAATACTGTGTTGTGAGTGTGTGTGTGTGTGTGTGTGTGTGTGTGTACGTACCAACAGGAAAACCTTGCTGTCCGGTTTGACTTTATGCTTCTCCATATATTTGATTAAGCTGCTGTTTGCATACCTGTCAGAGCAGACAACACAGAGACATAGCACTGGTTTACTGAGCTTTTGATGTAGGTCAGATCATGACAGTGTCTACTTACGTCGTCCTCCTGAAGTCCTTCTGTAGGGTGGGGTACTCTGGCATCTTTCTAATGTCTTCCCAGTCCTTATCTGTGGAATACACAGTGTGAGGCTCAATGTCATTTTCACCAAAGCAGCCAGATTATTTAAGACATCTTAAAGCCCTTATTTATGGTGCGTTTATTATTGCTGTGTGTCCGACCTGCAGGGAAACCCATGACGCTGAATATCCTATCCAGCTGGTCGTGATGGAAGGGGTTACTAGTCTTGATATCTTCTTGGCGACAGTGAAAGATGGGCTCTGACGTTAGCAGCTCTGCGAAGATGCAGCCAATCGCCCAAATATCTGATGTGTACACACGCACACAGAGGTCACTTCATCTGATTAATCCTGTAGCTTCAAAGCATTAATATTCACAGGATCAATTAACCTCAGTGAGTTACAGACAGGGTTTACATGGGTTTACGTGTGTGATTTAGGGTTTAACATCAGTGGCAGCAACTACTTTTCGTACGATTAAAAAATAAAAAAATGTCAGTTAACACAAACCTGACCTCCTATCAAAATATCAGGGCCTAACTCACCAATTGCTTTGGTGTAATGACGGGCCCCCAGGAGAAGCTCAGGGGCCCTGTACCAGAACGTAACCACCACGGGGTCCAGGTCCGCCAGAGGCTTGAGAGGAGAGTTGAAGAGTCTGGCGAAGCCCATATCGGCTAAAAGAAAAGGGAGGAGATGAACAGGTTTAGCAAAGTAAAAACCTGAAGCAAACTGCAACCATTTTATATACACATCTGTGTGTTTTAAGGCTCATACATGGTTAAACAAATGGCGGACAGTCAGATGTGACCTGTGGACACTTATCAAGCAGATAATGGCCCAGAGGTGCTTCTACATTTTACACAAGTATCTTTCACTTCACAGCTTTAACTGGAGCATTTAGGCCAGCATTAGGCTGAAACATATTAATATGTGCAGCATTGCTGCATAAAGCTGCTGAAGTGTAACCCCATTCTTCCTAGGCCTGTCGGATCCAAACCTGTTGTAGAGGAACTAGTTGCAGTAAAACAATAGCCTGCTGCTAATTCTGGGTGTACAGGTTTAAAAATAGACTTGAGCGCTGCAGCTGGAGCCTCCAACAGCCTCTTGGCCAGCTGGCTTACGTATGTAAAAACCCTGCTCTGAGCCCCGTCGACCTCTAAGAGAGAAGGTAGCAGGCTGCACTCAGACAAGTCAAAAGCCTCACTGATCCAGTGTCATTGCAGCGTATTGTGTAATTATGGAATCAGTCCAGCAGGAACAGAATTAAATTCTTCCTTACCGATTTTAACTCGTCCTCGTTCAGGACCCTCCCCCATCACTAGGATGTTAGCTGGTTTCTGAAGGAGACAGAATGATTATACACCACATAAAACAACACACACCAAGTGGAAAGGTCACATATTCAGAGTTTTCCTACTTGCCCTCCTAAGCCACCCATGGCCTATAGTGACTGCTGTTCACTAGAACAGTGTGTATGTGTCATGGAGTCCTATGACAGACAGGCTCTCTGGGAGTTCTCTGAAATCACTTGCCACTGGTAACACAGTGAGATTAAATGACCACCAGGGCTGATAGGAACTCCAGATAGAGCCAATCACAGTGACCTCTCACCTTAACAGCACAAAGCGAAAACGAAACGTAGAGCGGGTCACTGCTTTCTGCAGTGACCCGTTGCCCGTAGCCTTGTTTAACATGAGTGATGTCTGGACCAATCCTGTGGTGCTGGTGCTGTCTCATCATGGTCACACAGGACAAGCAGCCGTGTTTTTCACACTTAGCAACACTTCGTGAATAGAATTACAGGCTTATGTAAGGGTGATTGCTGGATTCAGAAACAGACACATGTGGTGCTGTGAAGCAACGCTGGAACCTTTCAGATAGTTTTACATTTCGCATATCAGAACACAACAGCAGCCTGCTTTGAAGCAAAAGGCTGCTGCAACACCAAACAAGGGACAACATGGGAAATCACAAAAGACAACACCAAGTTATCATCTGATGAAATATTTAGGTCAGTTCAGTGAACTGTGTCAGATGTTAAAACTGTCTAGAGGTCACATCTAGAGTAAACTAGTCATGAAGGACATACTGTACTTAAGTGGAGCTCTAGAACAGGAGGAACCAGTCTTCATCTCCAAGGTCCACTGTCCTGCTCACATTTAAACACAAATAATCAGGCAGCATTTCCTTTATAGGGATTTATTTTTAGGATAGTAAGTAAAAGCTAATCCTATTCATTCTTGGATGAGAGGCAGCAGACACCCACAGCCTGGATGGGTCACTATTTACAGTACCAGGAAACTTCACGGGAGGAGATCAACATAGGCCCAAAGAGAAGATGCAAAGATGCCAGAGGTAAATCGGATCTGTCCAATAAGGCCATTATCATTTAAATCTGAGTTAATTGTTTGCTCAAGTTGCCTTTGTTTTGTGTGACATTCAGTTTGGTCTGAATCTGCAACATCAATACCTGGAGTCTGCACCTTTATTCCGATGTAGGCTTGTAAGTTGACAGTTAGTTTGTGATGCAGCAGGACTCATGTTGTCACACAGTCTGTCTGGGTTGCAGAGAGAATAGTCCGGCTCTGATCTGCCTGACAAACATGGCTTGTTGCTATAGAAACAGTGCTAATAATGAGATCTATTATTCATGGCCACAAAATGAAACACAGTCCCGGGCAAACACAAAGACAAGCCCAAGGAGTTCGGGCTCAGCAGCTCTGACTAATAAATGAAAACTCCCAGAATAAAAAAACAGACGACTGAGCAAACGTTAGGGCCTCTAGAAAACACAACAGCTTTGTTAAGGAAGCTAATGAT
Source organism: Betta splendens (assembly GCF_900634795.4). Taxonomy (NCBI): domain Eukaryota; kingdom Metazoa; phylum Chordata; class Actinopteri; order Anabantiformes; family Osphronemidae; genus Betta; species Betta splendens. The sequence continues at coordinate 2,334,279 of NC_040901.2, read as the reverse complement.
TCTGATGAAGAGAAGGTATAAAAACATCTGCATATGCAAATGCATAAAGGCACTTACAGCTGCTTGGTTTTATAAATACATCAGGAACCAAGGGACAATAAACACACTACATCCCACTGAGGCCCTGTCCCCGGGGAGGCGGCCTTCTTTTACTAAACCTACGTCTCTGTCACACAAATCAGGCCAATCAGAGGCAGAGTGCTCCAACAGGCACCAATCTAAAACATTGCGCTGGAATAAAGAGAACTAGAAGTCAAGTGAATGAATACGATCTGCGTCGACGCGCCACAGGTAAGAGAACTTGAATGTATGGAGCATTGAACTTTACAGCACATGTGATGGCACGTATGCATCTGGTGTGTCTGCAGCCCAGATCACCACATGAATGAACATCACCGTGTTGTTAGAGGCTTGTCACAAGAAGAAAACCTGATCAAAAAGCCAGAGGTAAGGGGGCAAAATGTTATTCAGGAAGCCAAAGAAAAAACTGCTGCTTCCTGATCTAACCTGGATGGCTTGTACCCGCTGCTCAGGTAGAACTAAGTGAGTTAAACAATTCAAGAAAACCTTATTGATACCTTATTGATTCCTTTATTCAGACAAAGGAGGTGCTATTACACCCAGCTATGTTTATCAGGTTTATCTGGTATTGCATCATCCAGAATCTACCACATTTGACAAACTGGTCCCATGCTTCCCCAGCAGACTCTGTGTTGGCACCCAGCACCCATCACATACCTGTCTCCATGACAGGGCACAAATCTCCCTCTACAAGTGACCAGTTGTGGCTGGATGCCCGTTCCAACCTGACAAAAGTCCACAAAGGTTTTTTTTTTTATTGGGTGAAATATGTCATCATATTTTACCCGTCAGTACTTGTAACAAGTAAGGTCTGTTTACAGTCTTGATTAATAGATATGTTCTTTGTGCCACCAAATGAAAAAAATAAGCACATTCCAGTTTGGTTATTTGCAGTTTAGACGACAGCGAAGCTAAATGTCAAACAGGAACCACCGGCTTTCTCTGGCTGCGGGTAAAAGACTGCTGGCACCTACAGGACGCTTCCTGTTTCTCTTTGTAATTATAAGTTGTCAAGAAGCTGCCATTAGATGAAGAAAACATTGGAACTTGTATGTTCACGCTAAACCTCTTAAACATAACAGTGGCCAATAGTGAGTGTGGTTCTTCTCTTAAATGAATCTTTATAACTCTAAAAGAACGTAATGCAACCTGGTTATTATGTACTTTCTGTTTCAGGAAGTCACCCTACTCAGTTCTTCTTGGAATTGTGTAAAAACACACTAAGCAAATTCTGACTCTTTTTTTCTACAGAACCACTTCCGCAAAAGCATAATTAAACCTTTAAGTATATTAAGATGTATCCATACTGTATATACCTATACATACAATATAGGAAACTGTAATCAATGTTTTTACCTATATACATACTGTATATACTGTACCTAAATATATACATACTATAAATACCTATAAATACAGTATATACAGTATATGTACAGTACATACCTATATACACATACTGTACACATCTATATATATATATATATATATATATATATAGTAATCTGTGTCCATACTGTAAATATATAAATAATAAAAAAAAGTATATACACTCTGTGACTGTGGGTACAAGCTGGTATTTTATGCCTTTGTCAGCATCCCCGGCTCCTCTGGCCCTGCAGGCTCTGTTACATAACCCTCGTGTAGGCACAGGGTGGGAGGAGGGGGAGGCTCACAGCAGACACCTCTGTTATGGGGGTGGGTGGGACAGCGAGGAAGAAATGGAGCAATGGACAGTCGATGGGGGATGGGCGGTATGAGATGGTGCAATGCAAAACATATGCTTGGTTTGTGTGGTGCAGAGGCAGAGCATGGTGTTCACTGAAGACGGGAACATTTCGTCTCCTCTCATACGCACGACCTGGAGCTTTCATGCATTTGTTAGTTACTGATACCACAATGAGCCTGACACCTGCACAAAGACCACACTCAAACTAGCAACCAAGAAAGGAGTTTAGACAATCACATGACCACAATGTCAGGAAACTGGCAATGAGACAGCAAAATAACTGCAGTAAGTGCAATACATTAGCTCAGAGTTGCAGCGACATCCGGCCGCACAGAAAATAATTATAAAGCAGCGGAAGAGCTGGTGCACAGATAAGACGGGTGTGACCTTCAGGGAGCAAAGTAAACACACAGCTCCTGCGGGAGAGTCCATGTTTCCCTCATACTGCTGAGTAATGCACTTCTTCTAATACTCCTCTGTATATACCGAACAATAACAACATGAACTGATCCACTGCATCTCCCAGACACCTGAACAGCTCTCATGACTGCCTGGACACAAACCTGCCTGTTAGTATAGTGCTGTCTGCAGGCAGCTGAGCCGCTCAGCACAGCAAGCTATAAAAAAAGCCATTTACCTAGAAGACGCATTAGTGTGTTCAGGGTAGAGCCTGTTGGCAGCTAACTCTGTTGTTGCCTTTTACGTCTGCCTTCAATAGCTAAAATGTGTTTATAGTACCAACGGTACCAGTGACAGATTTTACTGTACACTCTTAAAACAACAAACTGCATCATTTCTACAGTGCTGACCAATTATATTTAAATATATATTTGTGTTTGCAACATTTACAAGTGGCTGTAACATCTAGGATGACATCAGCAATGCTGAACCTTTAAGGACAACTTGCAGAGAGGTGGTTTAGAGATGATAGAGCCCTGTGCTTTCTGAAAACCAGTCAGCCACCACCACCACCACCTCCCTGACTGCATTTCTTTCCCTTTAACAAGGCTCATGATACATAAACATGTTGACGACACGGGTCACGTCAACAAAAGGTCATTTATGAACAACTATGAACGTGAATGACAAGACTGTTGAGGCCATTTCAGTGGGGAAAACAGCACTTCCGGGCTCGATGGTGATAAAACCAGTGGCGCCGACAGGGCTGCTGTGTGACGACAGGACATGTGGCAGTAGAAGGAATCTGGTGGCAAACAACACCGGCTCGTCCGGTGGAACTACCCTACATGGCTTTTTTTTCTGTTGGCAGACATTTCAACGCTTCAAGGGTTTTGTCTAAAACCAGTTACACAAAATCTTGTAGATGTCCGCTCTTCACTGAAGACATGACTTCCTTATTCCACCATCCGACCCTGACTGATGCCTCACCAGAATCTAAAGCAAAAAAAGAGTCTTAAAAGCTTGGTGACTGCATTCGGAGAAAGAAACCTCTGAGACTAACAGATAGATCTCAATCTAACATCCTGCAGAGTGTGAAGCAGGTTTACATAACGTGACGTCCAGCCACCACATGACCACTGAGGTCTGCCACAGATTATGTAAGAGGAGACGACCCAAATTAGCGACAGACGCCTGAACTGTGTGACTGACTCCTGTCCCCAACTACCACCAAGACACGTTAGCTAACGCTCACACCAACACTTAAATCTCTTATTCACTTTGAGAAAGAGCCTACGTTCTGACTGATCTGATTTTAGTAATCAAATCCAGGTTTTAGTACAAAATCCCCTGCGTTGTGTCTACTTTATTCTGCACTTATCTCCACAAACAAAGGGACGAATGTGAGAGTGACAGATGCAGAGCGATCAGACCGAGGGAGTCGCACACATTGACAGATGGACAGTGGGAGTTTAGCTTCATTTCTGTAATATATTTAAGCCGGTTTCTTTCTATCCTTCTTTCTTTGAACAAGTTCTCTGTTCTTTACCAAAATAGAACAGGACACACCTAAGTCGCACTAGGAGGTTATAAGCCTGACTGTGTCAGCATGACACAGAGACCTACAACAACCTATGCATGTTCTCCTCGTGTTCGCGTGGGTTCTCTCCAGGTTCTCCGGCTTCCTCCCAAGGTCCTAAAACATGCATCATCATTGGTCTCTCTAAATTGCCCGTAGGTGTGAGTGTGTCAATGGTTGTCTGTCTGTGTGTTGCCCTGCGATGGAGTGGCGACCTGTTCTGGGTGTACCCTGCCTCTCGCCCAAAAACAGCTGGGTTAGGCTCCAGCACCACCCGCGAGCCCGCATGGGAACAAGCAGTAGAAAATGGATGGACGGATGGACCCTACATAGTAACGACAGAGACTCTTGTTTAACTACACCTGAAGCAAACACTGGTTCCACTTGTTTTTAAGTGTAGTTTTGTTATTGTTGTTGCAAATTCAATAATTTGTGATGATTTCCATAAAAAGAATTAAGCCATTGTTTAGTTTCCATCAGAAGCACAGTGTTCGCCCTCCTGCCAAAGCACTGTGGAAAACCAGGGGCAGGAGCCAACAGTTGGGCTAGAGCCAGGTTAAAGGGGAGACAGCGATCAGGACGTCCTAGTCCTCACAATTACAGTTACAATAAACTCCACACCCAGACAAAACAACCACTCTGGAATGAGCCACACAAACCTTATCAGAATAACATCACTTCTCTCTATCTTTAAATACACTGCAGGTCTAGAGTCAGCATTCCAACCAACTGGCAACCAGTAGTATTTTACAGCAACGGGAGGCAAGTCTTGTTCAGTTTTTATATTTGCACAAAGAGGGAGAAGGAAGGTTCACAGGAGAGTGAGTCAAGAGAGAATTAGGTGAGAAACTGGTCATCTAGTGAGGACGGCAGCGATGATAACAAGGCTCACACGTCTTCATGTTCTCGACCGAAAACAGGAACCTGGTTATGATCATGGCCTTTTTCCTTCAGTTTCACTGCAGTCTTTTAGTCAAAGAGTGGAATAAATGGAGGTTTAATGTCTTTACTTACAGATTAACAATAGATGGACACAGTAAATATTGCCTGTATCACTTTGACCTGAGGTTACCTGAGGAGACAGGCCTAAGTATGTTCCCAAACATCATGAGCTGATCTATTGTCGCATTTGCCACTTAGCTTGTGCACATACATTCAAAGAATTATTGCTGTAAATTAACACTTGGTTGCTTTGTCTAAAAAAATCTCAACTATAGTAACTGTAGTAACTGTTTTAATGTAACTGTTAGCTACTAGCAGCCTAGCATCTGTGCTATGCACTGGGTAGACCTGGACTATTCTCATCTGTGTTGACCTACATGCAGCTGCTGAGGAGCAGGTACCTTGTTCGGCTTGCGTGAATATTTCAAAAGCAGTCACATGCAGCCTTGTCTGTTTAACAATGCCGAACCTGAGCATGATGAGTGGAGCATCGCTGTGCTGAACCTCTGCCACAGATGTAAAGACAGAATATATCAATGTCTTTGCTCTAAATCAACTGAGCAGACAGGATAGACAGGTTGTGATGTTATTGACCTGACGTCTGCACACATGGCTGCTACAAGGAAACCGCTGCTGCCCTGTTGAGTGGTGCTACAGTGTTGCTGAGGATGAGTTAAAGTATGTGCTGGACCTGGTGTGTGTCTGTAAGGGACTGTACTAACATCACTACTCACCAGATCCCTATGAAGCACCCAGTTGGCATGAAGGTAATGGATCCCATCCAGAATCTGATACAGGAGGGACTTTACCATCCCCCGTGGCAGCTGCATTGGCTTCTTGTTGGCCTTGGACGCACGATGGAATTTGATGATGTGCTAAGAGGAAGAGGCACCAGTGTTACAAGTGGTTCCTCTAAATTCAGGACACACAGAATAGAATTTTTCAAAAGAGCACATATTTGCAAAACAAGTATCTATTGTTGTATTGTCTTGATGACTTCCTCAAGGCGTGACTGAGCTGGAACATACCAAACACCTCAAGTGCCTGAGGGTTAACGTAGCATAATGAGAAAACACAAACAAGAACAGCTAAGGACCTGGTGACAGTTAGACGTATTGTTGGTATCACATTACCCAGGTGTGGCAGAAAAAAGAAGCTATCAATAAAATAGCAGGTTTTCTGAGAAGACAGGTGAAGGAGGACCTTCAGGTAGTTGCACTTTGATGGCCGTGGTCACCAAGGCTGCAGTCTGAACAGTGAGGTGAATACAAGACACGATTCTCCCCTACGAACTTTCATATTCAGCAACAATCTGCTCAAAATCATACAAAAGATACAGAGGACTGTTGGGACTCTGAAGCCGGTGAACAGTAGATGCTTCCTCTAGCTGTGTAAACCAGAAGCATGTGGAAGGAAAGATGATTTTATCAAGCATGAGGCTTCCCTAGAATAACAAAGCCTGGCATCTGTGGGGGAGCTGTGTGAAAGTCCTCCAGGACCTGGCTGCAGAAGAATATTTTAGGGTTGCTATAATATACACTGCCTGACCAAAATAAGGCACCACCTGGATTGATCTGGGGTTGCTGCAGTTGATCATGTCTAGGTTCTGCAACAGTATGTGTTCAAAGAATGAGGTCAGCTGACTACCTGGACATGCTGAATGACCAGGTTGTTATATCAATAGCTTTATTTTTCTTCCCTGATGGCACGGGTATAGTCCAAGATAACCATGCCAGGATTCATTAGGCTCAAATTGTGAAAAAGTGGTTTAGGGGGCATGAGACATCATTTTCACACATGAACTTTGGATCTTGGCATGCAAGATCTTGGTGAAAAAGTATGCTACACTGGATGGAAACAAATCTTGTGATTTATTGTACTGCAGAAGGTTATCGAAACAATGACACAGCGAATGCGTGCTGTTATCAAAACTAAAAGTGGTCCAACCAAATATTTGAGTGTGTGACCTTTTTTTGGGGGCCAGCACTGTATATGTATATATAATGGCCTGAACCTTTTGTGGTGAAGCTTGAAGCCCATAAACACACTTACCCAAAGGTCATGTTCAGCATAGTCGAAGAGGAGCCAAACCTTCCTGTCGCTGTGGGACAAGAAGACTTTCTGCAGGGCGATCACATTCGGGTGCTTCAGTTCTCGTAACAACTACAACACAGATTCACACTTTGGGTTAGTGTTGTTTCAGGGTGAATCAATGCTCAAGCCTAGTTGTTACAAGGCAGCGCTACCATAGAGTTAACTTCATGTCTTTACATTTGGCAGCATTGAAACAATGCTGAATTAATTTTGGTTTTAATTCAGTAGATTAGTTTCTATTTGCACTGCGCCCATGACCTTTTCACTCAAATTATCCTTCATTCAATACTAGCATTGTGCTATGAAAAGCTGCAACCTAAAGCTAGGTTAACCTAAAGCCTAAGTTAGGTTATGTATTTAGGAGGTTTATTTTCCATTTCACAGCACATACAGCAGGTTCAAGTAGAATGACAGTCCTATTATTAGAACTACTGACTCGCTTTATTGATGAACATAAGCTCCATGGGCAGCACATGTTAGCACCCAATACAGTTTACTGTCACTCCAGGGAAAACAAACAGACTGAATATGTTTTTATTTCTAGATGATGACCTGCAGGATTTTAGTATCATTCCTGGACAATGCTCCAATGCAGCATCATTCAGGAGGTCGCCAAACTCTTTCTGCTTCACAGGTTTACTCGGCCATTTGCTGACCTATTACAGACAATCCATACTTAGCCACGTCCTTTGTCTGCAGGCTGGTCAAGGGGAAGGAGACACAAGTGAAACAGTCAACAGTTAATCCCACTCACTAGATGAATTATTTGTGCAGCCTGTCATACAGTAACTGTACTTCACCTGCAGAAAAAACAAAGCCGAGCCTCAGATTCAGAAACTTGAAATGCTAATTTATTGCTCATTTGTTCTTTTACTATTGTGTGAACTTTAAATAAGGAGTCAGTGTTTCTTTTTTAACTGTGTCCTCACTGGGAGGCATGAACAGGAGGACGGAGCCGTTCCCCAGACGTGTCAGGACACCAGGACTATTCATTCTGTTGTGAAACAAATGACAACCTTGCCATTACAGAAAGGGGCAAGACCCATCAAACCTGAGCTATGGACTGGTTTACAGACACCATAAACTGACTGTGTCTGAATCAATCCAACAGAATTAACATGTTTACTTTTTTAACTATTGTGTATCACAAGGGGACAGGGGAGAATAATTGAGGAACTTTATGCAGGCTTTTTGGTTTGACCCTAGGATGTGGAGTTTAATTACACACATAATCAGGTCACTATGGTGCAGTAATAAGCCCTGGGCTCAGGTCTTAAACACCCAAAGCTATGGAGAAACAGTTTGAATCCAGAGGACTGTGCTGGACAGGACATGAAGAGGTGAACCCATGGTGAAGTGGACTAAGAGGAGGACTGACACTCATACTGCACGGTGCAAGACAAACACTGGACCCTCCTTTGCATCCCTGAATAGCTTCAGATGTTCAAATGAAGCTTAACACAACATGAAATACAACTTACACTTAAAAAAAAAAAAATTAAAACATGCCACAGGGTCACCTCCAACACAACAGCGCTGTTAATCTGCTTATTCATAGCTTCATTGTGACAAATATTTATCAAAGCAAAGCAGAAAACCTGTTCAATTTAAGTGTTATTCAGTCATCTCCTTAAACTCTGTAACCTATAACAATAGAAATAACAATAACAATAAATGTTGTATTTCATGGGAACTCAACTTAAAAACAGACATACAGAGGTAAAAGCCTCAGTGGGTGCATGTTAGAAAAAGCAGCTCAAACACTTCTATTACTTAGGCCAACGTGGAATTATCCAAATGCTTGAGTGTGTGTTAACACAGCCACTGCCTGGTCCCACATGACTGAGCTAGTTTTACCGTAAAACACCTTATTTTGGTCGTCTGCAGAGAGAATAACATCAGGATATGATGACACAGCTGTGATCAAAGTCGACTCCCTGTGGGCACAAAATGTCCTCACTCACTTTCTTCATGTGTTGTTCTCATACTGGATGTTTCCTGAACATCCGTCAGGGTTAAAGATAATTAATACAGATAATAATTTCTAGACCATTTTTTTGGCCATTTGGGAAAAGACTGTACATTTTTTACACTTTTTTTCTTTGATAGTAGGGCCAGATTGTTTGTGTATCAAAGGTCATGCTCAGAGAGAGAAACTCACTGGACAGGATCCACATACCTAAGCCAGAGTCCGATTCAGTCTACTTAGCTTCAGGCCACTGAGCATCATAGAACATGTAGGTCTACACCAGGATTTGGAAGGAAAATAATCAGTGAAGAAATGGAACCATTCTGGTGAAAGCTAAAATTCACTAAAAACATTTAACCCTTTTGTGGCTGTTACTTGGTAACTGAGGCCAAATCACCCATTTCTCTATGGACCATCTGTCCCACACTCCCCCACTAACTTGCCACAGCTTTTAAATTGCCAGTCTGCGGATATACTTGACTTGATGACTAGGGTTTACAGCTTCTGACTTTCCAGATAGTAGCGTCAGCAAAGACAACCTGACCACACTTCTGAAGAAAATATATAAGTCATTTCTTTAATTTCATATCTCTGATTAACAGGTTATGTCACAAAGTTTTGACCAGTTAAATTCCTGAAAACTGGATGTGTGACAGCCTGAGTGACAAACAGGTTCATACAAAGATTAACATGCAGACTATCAAAGTCAAAATCACTGTAATGGCTCGAGTGCCACAGCTTAGAGAGTGGTGAACACCCACTGTAGGCTAACATTCCCGGCTTCATACAGAGATGAACAACACGGGACTAAAGGATGAGATCAACCTTGTCAGGCTGCAGTCGATAAATCCACTTTAGGTTGCTTTGCGCTGCAAACACTGCAGCTCTGTCGGAGCAAAGCCTTCAACACCAGCACCAGCAGCAATTTGGTGTCATTTACAGACAGCGAGGAAACGATCTTAATCAATGCAATGACGCACTGGATCAGAAGCAGATCCCACACAAAAACTGTCTCATTTCTATGTAGCAGCTGTAGCAGATTTGTGTTAAAAACATTTCCACTGAATTGACAGCGAGACATTATCAGTCCTTTAGTGCTTAGCGACCTTGTGTCCACATTTTCCAGCCTGCCCCCCTTTACAAACACAACTCAGATATGCTGCTGTTTGCTCACTCATCAGCTGAGAATGGCTGAAGACGCAGGCTATCTCAAGCTGCCTCATCTGGAGGACCATCATTTTATGCTTCACATTTGGGGTGAAAGCTGCTCAGGGTACTTATTACCGCATCATGTTCATTCTGTAGATCACTGTTAGTGGTTTTATTTGATTTATTTTCACATGGGAAAGAAATCAAAAGACCGCCCTTTAGTTATGAGCCAGTGCCCACATCTGCAGCTACGGTCGGGGCATTTAGATGAACAAACGACGGGCAAAACATTTATGGGAACAATAACACTACTTCCTCACTAACATTACATGAACAATGTAGAGATGTAGAACAGGAGCAGGTGTGCGAACGATTCCAGTAGCAGTGAAACCCCCTAAAACAAGGACATGGCATTGATTTAGATTTGTTCTATGAACAAATCTGTTTTGTTCTGAAATACTTTCATCCATTATTCAGGGATAATTCCAGCACCAGTGTTGGTTTCATTTTCCTGTACTGGAATCACTGGTACTGGTAATGAAGGACGGAAGGTTTTACAGAAGCAACAACGAAGTCTGCAGTATGTTCAGGAGACGCATTAAGTGAGGCTTCGTCTTCTGGAACAGATAAAACTCAATTCTAATTATTTGAATCCATTTAGGTACAGAACAGCTGGATTACTGTCCGGTGGCAGTCAGTGCTGTGACCACAGGGAGGACAGGCTGGATTAGTGCATTACCACGCACTAAAGTGTATTTGTAGGATTTATATTACACTGAGCTGACTAATTGAACTGCTTCATTCTCTTGGGCTCTAGTTACACACAGGAAAACTACAGCCAGTGCAACAGTATTTTTCAGATAAACTGCTTTATCCAGGCTGCAATTCAAGTATCCTTCTGAAAAATAGATGACTTTATCATCATTAACATGCATCATATTTGACTGAGATCACATGATTGTCCTGCAGTCATCTGGCTGCACAGACAAAGTCAACCACCGATCATCTCTGCCCATACCACTAACATGACACCAAGTATGAGCTCTTAACTAAAGCCAGCTTATTCTTTGTTCTTCAGGTAAACAAGTGACTCCATGACAACACCTGTAGTTACCTAATGTCCATAAAATACATGCACGTCTCTACGGTGACGACTGACCTGAGTGGCCAATAACACAATGCACCAGCAACAAGTGAAGTCTCTACGGCCATGACTGGCAACAAAGCTGTTATCAGCCGCAGAGGAAGAGATTGTTGAGCAAGCAGGCAATCTGACACCTGCCTAGATGTGCATACTGACAGGCTGTCAGAGGGACTGGTCCAAACCAAGGTCATGCAGAAAGACAAGTACAGACACACAGAACCCAAGCCTGGGACACATATATACTATTATCAGTACAGTACACATGTGTAGACTAGAAGTCAAGATACACAACAAAGCAGTCGTGAAGTAGAAAATAAAATTTGTTTTTGGAGATGACTGAAGAGGTCCTAGTGCCTTGGTTTGCTGGAAAGTCTGACTGACCAAAGCTCCAACCAAAGGCCTGGGCGGCATTCCTTCACGCTTCAGCCTTGTTTGTTCCTCACCCCTCACCAGCTGAAAATTGTCTAAGTGAGCTGATCTGGTGCATGATCAGTATCAACCCACTAGTTTCACTGGAAAATGGTTTGTCAGCACTTCACCAGCGTTGTACCTCCACCTCCAGGCCTCACTCCTTAAAGCAGGCCGGTGTTTAGAAGGACTGATAGCAGACAGTGGAACGGATGCCGTCATGTGCAGACGAGGCTGTATTCATGGAATCAGTAACAGCAACAGGCATACAAATGATGACTGATGGAAGGCAAGCAAGAAGAGAGGAGCTTGCACAGCCACAACCTGGTTGGTCTGGAGAATGTCCAGGCTTCTACAAACCCCAACACCAAGACTTTCAACAGTATTTGACTCCAGTTTCACTTTTTCAAAGATGTGACGTCATCCATGTGTTTGTCTTGCAACTCTCAGAGTGAAAGATTAAAAACCTGCTCCAGACTCTCTTTTTACAAAGCGTTCCAAGTAATACTTCCTGGATTGGATAACAATATGCAAGAACAATGCACAATATCTTCACACATGTTGTGACACCTGTCACACCTGAGTCAGTGGTTGAACCAAGCAGAAGAGCATGTGTGTACCTTGACCTTAAATCTGCAGGGGACATCGCCATAGGGTACAGTTATATATACCTGTATATATGTAGAATTTCTGTAAATGTGTAAATTGATTGTCTGTCCACTGTCTTGAGTCATTGGAGCATCTCTATGGCTACCGTGGCTGCATGCTGGCTCTTTAATGGCTTCAGAGCTATGTAAAAATGCTCCTGTAGAGCTTTGCATAGTGTGTCTGTAGATTTGATTGTAGGCTCATGGCGCCGTTTGCTGCTATTTCTACCGTCACGGTCGCTGTGAGGTAGATGTTGCTATCATTTCACACTGACAAATTTTGGTCTCACTCTTCTCCTTTCAAGCAAACAAAACTTTGTTGCCTCTCCACCCACAACATCCGCACGCCCTCGGGCTGCGGGATGTTTGTTTTGAGCCTAACTTCTGACGGGAAGAGGAACTGTGCACCTACAGATGTGTGCTAATGTTAATGTGCAGGCCTATAAGCATAATCTGAGTGTTTGCATCCAGCTAGCTCCAGGTCAACATGTTAAGTGGAAACCAAAGCCTCTTACATAACCACCCGGTAATAGGGACACATTATTCTCTCTCTGCAGCTTCTGCTAGAACTGACTAAGTCAATCGATTTTATTTTTGGAATATTGATCTGTGGTTACTATTGTACATCTTCCTTACCTCACCAATCATTGGCGGATGTTTTATAATGATTAAATTGGGTTTGTGTGAGGAGTTTATTAGACACAACCAAATGGCATTTGTATTACAAAATAACACACAGAATTTCAGTAAAGATTCATGTTTTCCCTACTGTACATGGTCCAAACAGCAAACTCATGGATCCTTGGTGTCATGTTCCATGTGCTGTTACATTCTGTCTTTAAGCGAGGTGATTATGCCACATTGATCACATCTTTGACATCAGACGAACTAAACCTGCCTCTCAGCCATACTTAGCTTGTATCCTAAAGCCACTACAGTACCTATGTCAATTTGGCAACATGTAAACAAGTGTTTGTATCCTTGAGGGCTGACAAACCCCATCTACGTGTTGTACCTTAAACTGCTCCAAGTATGTTAATAACACAAAGCTGGTAGCAGTGCACGTGTAACAGCTCAGTTTATTAAATGTACACTTCTTTGGAAGTTAGCATCACACAAAGATTATGTGATGAAATGAGTGTAGCTCTACAGCTCAACAGTAGCTCTCCCTTTTACATCTGGGTGATGAGATCAGAGGTGAAATCTGTTAAAAACATTTGTACGATACTCTCTAATGATGGACTGATCCCACCCAGTGGTGAATGGGGAAGAATCTATAATATTGGAGAAAAACATTGATTTCTTCCTGCTGGGCCCATATTAAAACCAGTGAGTTGAGTGGACTTTGACCACTGCTGTGACAGAGGGGACACACACTGGATGCCCGTCAGCACGTTGCATTGTTAGCTGGGTGTATGTACCAATGCAGAAGTGTTCTCCATACACTAAACCTGCCAAAGCTACGACTTCTGCTTACACTCACTCTTCCAATGCATAACCCGTTACGTTACTACACACATTTCATCTCAAAAAGGACTTACACAACACAACTTATATGAAACTTACAGCAATTTCCCTGCAGGCAGACATGGAGATTCCAGTGCCTTCTATTTGCTTCAGTGCATACTCTTTCTCGTCCTTCCTGTCAGGAAGAAAAGAGACAATATCACAAACAACATCACAAAAGAGTAGACTCTTTGTCTCTGTGGAGGGGAAACCTGTTAAAAGGTTAAATGTTAAAACAATGAGGAGAAGCAGAGTCCAACGCAGCACAGGCCACTTCACAGAGTAGCATTTAGCAGAGACTCAACAAGGCCTCAAACCTGATTCAGTGTAACTTACAATGTCAATACCACACACAGCTCCAGGAATAATTGAACTGCACAGAGGCTTACATCTGCTACATAGCGTTTAATGTGTGGTCAGTGAACAGGACGTCCCTGTGAGAGGAGTGAAAGTCGATACCATTGAGACAATGATACATTTTTTAGCTTGTTTCATTCTGTGCAAACCTAGCATTTTATGTTTTAACATGAGACCATGATACACCACACACTGAGAAAGACCAGTTCTCACAAACTTACACCTAAGGCACAACATCTATGATTTCCAGTCATCTGAACTGGTCACTTTTTAGTTTGTTGAGTGTAGCTCAGTCCACACCCAACTCAGAGCTTAAGGTTCCAATAGGTCCCAGCTGTACCGAAACCACCCTCTGCTGAGACAGGCAGCTACAAGAAAGAGGCCTTCAACAGGTCTGAGGGTACACACACACACACACACACACACATATATATAGTAAAGCCAGAATTGAGGACTGGACTTGTCATAATGCCATTCATTCCCTTGTAACAGCTAATTTATTACACTGTGAATTGCACAATTAAAGAAAAACTTTCATTCCTTACTTTCATTAGTTCATTACTACCAGTACTGGGTCATCTACAGTACAAATGCTGCACTGGGAGATTTTCTTTTCTTATTGTAGCATGATAAAAAAGCAAAATGTAAATATTTTGACTGTAGACACATGACTGACATTTTCACTTCGTATGTTTGATGCGACTGACGCCAAGGCAAATCGCTGCTCCTGGGATGTGTCTTTACTGTATCAGGCAATAAACATAAAAAAAAATTCTGATAGTGTTAGAAGCAAGTCAAGGACAGGTTCTGCGGGTATGAAATTGTTTCATTTGTTGAAACTGTGCAGGTGGCAATACTCTCAACGACAGCAAAGTTTTAGAAACGGTCCTTGTCCTCTACAGGGTGTTCCCACGTAATAATGGTACATCCAGAGTACTTTGGCAATGACTAATCAGTCTCATTTTTCATGTGTATGAAGCCAGCCAATTATTAGCTATGCCAGCAAAGCCGGAGCATGATCTCGGTAGAAATGTGTGAAGTTCACCAAACCTCCAGACGAAGTGGAGGTGAAGAGAAAACCCACATCTGTTAGACACCGAACCAGATCAAACATACCTCAATAAACCCTGTCCTGACTGTGTGTCTGGATAATTTGTCCCAAAAATGCCAATCAAAGCACTGAGTCAGTGTAAAGCTGTAGGTACAGTAGGTGCAGGTATTCATTTTCAGTATCTGTCATCAGTGTCTTTATGAGAAAGACTTGTAGTAAGCAGTTGTTAAGACTATGGATGAGAGTCTACAGCACACACTTACTCATTTGATCTAACTGAGCCACACTGGAAGCATCTAGTTTTGAGCAGTGGTCCCCAACCAACCACATTCATAAGGTTCGTACAGCTGTTAAGCAACTGTAGGCCTTGTCTTGAATCGGCTTCTGTCATAGCAGGATACTGCACTATTTACATCGGTCACAACTGAGCAAGTTTCATGAACCAACAGTAACTAACTTGTGGAAAAATGGAAAAATTCCTCCCACAACAATTTGATGACTTTCCTCTGATCTAGTGAATACCTGTCATCATCTGATCTCTTGACACAGAATATTTAAAAAATGCGTAACACCCCTGATGATGTTATTACGCTGCAGGACTAGACAAGATCTTCAGCATGAGATGACTGCTCATGACCTGCCTGTGTTCACCTTTGTTCTGCCCTGTTGATTCAGTGATCTTACACATTGTTGCTTGTGTAATGAAATGTAAGGCTGCTCTCAGATCCCATCTGAACACCAGCGACCACTGACTGATATAGAGTTGAATATCTTAAAGCAACAATATGCTCTTTTGGGCAACAATCTGGATTTGTGTTTTCTGTACCTTAAAGTTGATGATGAGGAGAGAACTGACACTATGTAGAAACACTTCTGCACATTCATTTTGAAACATTATACTGTTTTTGAAAGGGTTCCACTGTGGCTTTAATTCTATTTTTCTACAAGGCAGTTGCTAATTACAGGGACACAGAGACTAGCAGTAGCACCACTACTTGTTGGCCAACAAGGGACATTTGGCCCGATCCCAAACCCTATCATTAGGAGCCCTTTAGGCTTTTGCAGGAAAACGATACTGCCAAAAAGATTAAATTATAAAACTGCATTACCGCAGTGAAATATCTCTGTAATTATAATTACACGACAGCATCTATACAAATTATTTTCTCATCAACACTGAGCATTAAAGTTTTAAAGTTAATAGATTTGATGGGTAAATAAAACCAAAGCTAATAGACTGTGAGTACAGAAAGTAACTTATCATGCACCTCGGCTTTGGCGATGCGGGTCAGAGCAATAAACCTTCTGCCCATTGATCTGTTTTAATTCTGGGTTTCTATGCAGATGTGTCTGCTTTGCCAGCTGTTATTACTCCAGCCAGCAACTGTTGACAGTGACACCACACAGACGAGTCTGCGTCTCGTCCTGTATGTTCAACGTATTCGCACGTGTGAGGCTGTCACACGTCGACAGATGAACCGTAAGAGGCAAACAGTTCAGTATTTAGACAGTGTTCAAAAAGTTTGGCGTGAACAGTGTCAAAATGGGGAAACGGCCAGTGCGCGAGCACACAGCGAAACGCTGTGGCGCGAAGTGACGGCGGCTGCGTCCCATTCTGCTTCATCACAACAACAAGCCCCTTGTTTGCCGCCGTAAATAAAATACTTGTCAAAATAAATAGCACCGCTACTGTGTTGTTTTGGGGAGGTGGGGAAAAGGAGGAGTGGAGGAGGAAAGGGAGGAGGGGGCCGTTGGTGAGTGAGTGCGTTACATGAAAACAAAAACACAGACACACGGGTTATCGCTTCGGCCAGGCTCAAATCTAACGCCCCGTTCAACACACGACCGAGGTGTGTGCTCACAAAAAGCACCGTGCCGCCAGTTTTATGTCAGTACAAACAATAACGTTCACGGTTATCTTACCCGTCTTTGCGCTTAGCTTTATAAACGTGCCCGTAGGTGCCTCGACCCACTTTGCAACCTTCATATTCGAACAGATCTTCTACTCTCTCTCGCTCGGCCGCCAGCTTTGTTTTGAAGTCGTAATCCATTTTAACCCATAAATACGTCTTAATTTACAATAAAATAAAATATTAATTATTATATGCATTAATTAAATAATCTGGTCGTTTTATTCCCCCACCATTTCCTTGTTTGGGATTTTGGTCTGCTCCGCTTAATGTTCACTGGCTCGTTGACGTTTCTAATTGGCGCGCAGGGGTCGCTGGGTAGGGAAGTTTTTTTCTCAGGCGCCGCGATTCGACGGCTTGTAAACTGAGACATAATAAACTACACCCAGCGTATCTCACTGCGGTGTGTTGAACTGTGCGTACTCAGTGCACGCTCTTTAAAAATGCAGTCCAGTGTAGTTTTAATTTCATCGCATATAATCAGACAAACATCTCATAATTTAAACCCAAATCAATATGTAATGCCACACATTCCAACATGAACACACGTGAATTTAATTAAATTTAAAATATATGCATTATTATTATTATTGTTATTATAATATATATATCATATATTAAATGTAAACAAATAAGTTTTAATATGTAACATACGTTTAATACACGTCAACTGAACATAACAAAGAGAAAAACATTTATTGAAAACACTAGAGCACTAAAATTTTACACCGTTTTATATTCTTTAATCTGTATTTGAAATTAACATCTTTTAAAAAGTAATGTCTAAATGGAGTCGCAACACTTCATTTAGATTGTAAAATATGTCACGTGTGGAAACCCTTGTTTTGCAATGATTGGTAGATATGTGGACCAATCAGAGGCAGAGGCAGACGCTTGCAATAGGTTGGTCCAGCAGTGACGTCGGCATTGCCAACAGATAAAACTATCGCGCTTCCTCTGTTACGCGCTTTACACAGTATGGCCGGCGATATTAGCTAGCACTCGCTAACGCTATTCTCTGCTAAAGGGAAGACGGTAACTCAAGAAAATTAACACCAGATTGCTTCAAGGACTGCACCTCAGTAAATTATAACTGATCGAGGAAGCATTCATTACGCCGTAAACGTTACAGCTGACGTTTAGTATTTTGTTGGGTGTCTGTTGTCTCATGATGGAAGATAACGGTGCACACTTCTTCGAAGGGACGGAGAAGTTATTGGAGGTTTGGTTCTCCCGACAGGATGACACCAAAGGAACCGGGGACCTTCGTACCATCCCAAGGTTTGTCACTCGAAAGCCTCAGCTGCTATGTCACTTCTCGGAAGCGTATCGAAACGTTGGCGGAAACGCCGCCACATGCTTCGCTCCACTCCTATCTTTCACTAGTGACTTAATTTAGATTAAGAAAGTGCTCAATCTGATTTTCCAACAGCCATTTAGTTTCTTGTAACTGCTGGTCTGCCCTTGGACAGAACGCTAGCTAACCAGGAAAGGATCCATATTCTGACACCAGAGCCTACTACTGGTAGGAGTGAGTTAGCTAGCGCCAGTAGTCGAAAATGGCCACCTCCCCCTTGGATTTGGCATTTCGGTCTGAGTCATTCATTCTTAATCTAGGAAATGTGTGACATTTAGCTCGCATGTTCTGTCCACGCGGTCCCCCACTTGTTCTAGTGAAGACTAGAGCAACCGAATGCTGGTGCTTTAAGTCGTTTTGGCCGCATTTGGCCATCCTTTTCTCGCTAGTGTTGGCTAACTTTGGCTAGTTCATAGATTAGTCACACGTTGAGCAGTCGCGCTCCTCGACTTTGCGCAACTCCAAAGCTTTCGCTGTGGATAAAGTTGTGGTCTGATGCGTCAAACCATTACGCATTAGCGTGAAGTGTCGGCCTGCTTTGACGCCAACACCATGACGTTAACCTATTTTTTGTCTGTAGTCTTCGGTGCGAACACAAGTGATTGTCTCCGCAATACGCATCGACTAAAATTCTTTGTCTGAAAATAAAGTTGGCTTTTGAATAGTTGAATCTGGTTAATAGTTCTGTTCATCTTATGTGTTCTCCATTGCGATGTTATTTTCTCCTGCGTCATTCGCCAGCGCGAGGGCCTAACTGTAGACATCAAGCATGTGGTCGCCTCTTGTGACCGCGTGTTGTGGCGGCACTGGCCGGTACCACGGACTTGCACGGAACCAAGGCACATGCTATCACACTCTGACCATCGGGTCTGATCTCCCATTTTGTCAGACGCGGTTGATAGGAGTGGTTGTCAGACAGCGGGAATGAGCGTAATGTCAGGCACTGAGTGATCAGGCAGCGTTAGAAGAGCTCAAATGACTGAAGTGGATCTCACGTTCCACTTGAGCCTGGGTTGTTCTCTGGGCAGTCACTCGGTTCATGGCAGCCCCTGCTCCAGTCACGTTTCCAGCCATGAGGCGACTCCCCTCCCAGTTCCTCCTATTGGTTAAAGGGTCTCCCTACCACATTTGAAGAGGCTCACGTTTGGGTTCTGGCCTGTTCAGAGAATCTGTTACAAAACGCCAGAGCAGCTTGTACCTAGAATCCCGAAAATCTGTTTAATGGTTTTGTGACTCGTGATGTTGGTGGCTGATCACAGTCTCATTGAGCTAGTGAGATCCAGGAAAAAAAATAATTTGAACTGTACAGCCGGTGGCATGTGGCGAGGTTTATGTCCAAATCTCCTGCTCACAGTTAATTTTCTGGTCATTAAACCGATCGCTAGAGTGGCTTGAAGTAAAGTGTGCGGCCAGTCGGGTGAATGAGGGCCAGCATTAAAATCCAGCCAGAGGGCAGATTAACGGCTCAGGGGGACGCTGTCAGTGGATCAGACTCACTGGACGTCAGCCAATGTCCAAATAAGTCCACAAGGGCATCTGATTCACAAACGTGCAGCTTGCTCATGTTACCGATCTCCAGCCCTCATGGGAAGTTGTGGTCTTCCAGAAAACGCTTGGTATAATGCCCTGTCCTCATGACTGTCAGGGCATCACCATCCGTTGAATGTGTCATCTGTTTGCTTTTGTGTCACATGGCCTCTTAGTTCACACTTGGATGTGTAAACAATGTTGCCCTGTCTCTTGGGCCTTTGTGCAGCTTAATTTATTTTTTTCCTCTTGAGACCGGTTTCTTGAGCGACGTTCATTGTTGCCTAACAAAACATGGCTTATGCTATGTATTTCATTAAAACAGAGCTGACCACCGGTCTGGCAAGTGTTGTGCCCCTGCTAGACCTCTGGAGGCTTTGCTTAAATGAAGTTCACATAACTGAGGACTCCTATACCCAGTTATGTCGTTGCATGTTGTTGATGCAGCAACACATGTTTTTATTTTTTTCCCCCCAATCTTGAACCCCATGTATGTTACGGGAGGGGGGGGGGGTTCATTGGGTTGCCGTGGTTATGGGGCAGGGTTAGCAGGGTGCAAGCCTGAAATGCATTGAATATTAAAGGTAGTCATTAAGTAAATGATTTACTGTTGACACATGTTGGGCCCACTGCCTATGACCAGTTGGCTACAGAGGCTGGTCCAGTGAGTCTGCCCAGGGCTCGTGTGGGTGGGAGGTGCAGAGGCAGACTGCTGGTAAATTCCCCATTGAGCGTTCTTCTCACCAGCCTGGGCTGCATTGTGCTGCCCATGGACGTGCTGTAAGTTGTCGGGCTGCTCTTCCAAGGATATGACAGCATGACGCAGCTTCGTTTGCACTGCAGCTGCCTTTCAGCGGTGCAGGGAGGGGGCGGTGGGAGCAGCCTTCTAGTCCAAGAATGCGTTTGTGCTGTTGCTGGCCTATTTTTCGGTCTGTCCTGGTTTTCTGCGCCAAGATTTGAACACTAAAGTCCCAACTTTTGCCTATGTTTTCAGCCTTTTCTGTCAAATGCCATTTAATGAATTTTGTTTTGGTAAAACAAGCACTGTTTGATTTACTACTTTAATTCATTAACGTTTATTTTTTCTCTTTCAGGTTTGAGTGGGACAAACTTTTGGAGAATGTGCATTGTTTGATCATAAGTGTGACAAAGACTGACAAGCAGGAAGCTTATATACTCAGGTGAGTCCTTGCCTGCTTTGTTTGTTTGATCAGCTGTTTCTCAGTGAGCTTCATAAAGTGAGTCCCAGTTTGCTCTTGATTGAAAAGATGAGCAGGTCTGAGCCGGTAATGTGCGGACATGACCCCAGAGACGTCTTCAGTACTGATGCAATCCAGTGAAACCCTTAAGGGACAACAAATGCTTACTGGTCAGACTTAATAGTGATCAGCTGAGGGACTGACTCACTTCTTACAGGACATGAGAACATCAACAAAGACTAATTATACTGTACACACACACACACACACACACACACACACACACACACACACACACACACACACACACACACACACACACACAGAGCAGCAGTCACTTAAACAGGTTTTTATTCAACATAGGATTGGGGAGTCCAGTCAATTAGTTGTCTTAACTTGAAATGACATGCATGTCGATACAGCAATAGCCAATGAGTATTGTTGAGTTGGCATAGGAGTGTGGATGGATGTGTACAGTGGAATAATCACCGTTCTAGACAGACTTCCCCTAATGCTGTCGTCTTCTGCTCCACAGTGAGAGTAGCATGTTTGTCTCCAAGAGACGTTTCATTTTGAAGACATGTGGAACCACCCTCTTACTGCAAGCACTGGTGCCTCTGCTGGAACTGGCTCGGGAATACTGCGGTTTCAATGCCATCGAGGTGGGCTCTGTGCTTGTCAGTAGATGCATTCAAATAATAGATTTAGTGCTTTTACTCAACTTGTGGCTCGTTTTTTCTAGAATTTCTTTTATTCCCGTAAGAACTTTATGAAGCCGACACTTCAAGAGTTCCCTCATCGAAACTTCCAGGAGGAAGTAGACTTTCTCAGCCAGATTTTCCCAAGTATGTATCTCATGTTTCCAGTTTCCCTGAAAATAAAACATGGGTTGGTTATTTTTGAAACTTCATCAAGTTTCATTATTTTATTTCATTTATTTCAGTACTGATATGGACAGGCTGTAGTGTCATAGTTGGACACGGTGGTAATGGTAATAATTTTTGTGGTCAAATGTTTAGTTTGAAATTGGACTGCGTGTCAGCAGAACGGAGGCTTGTTTCAGCTCTTAGTGATCCACCGAGTCGCAGCATTGGATGCTCAGCAGTGAGTCATGTGAGATCGTTTTAGGCAGATGGAAACGGCTCAAACTACCTTTTGTTTCTTCTAGATGGTGCAGCCTATTGTATGGGGCGTTTGAACTCTGACTGCTGGTGAGTCTCGCGTTTTATGCATTGACTTTACTTTCACATTTAGTTAGTATAAAGCCTCTTGGCAGTGCTGCCTAGCACAGATTTTTGATTAGCACAGATACTTTCTCTGCTTGTTCATAGCTGCTCATTTACTGCTTGTGTGGTTTTCAACAGGTACCTGTTCACCTTGGACTTGCCAGAGTACTGGGAGAACAAGCATGCAGATCAGACGCTGGAAGTTCTGATGAGTGACCTTGATCCAGCCATTATGGACCAGTTCTATATGAAAGATGGTGTTTCTGCAAGTGATGTCACTCGTGTAAGTGAAGAGTCAGGGGACCCGGTCTGATGGCCAGCGGGTCCTGAGCAGGTTCTGAACCTTCTATTGTTGCAGATGAGTGGAATTCGTGACCTGATTCCAGGTTCTGTGATTGATGCAACAATGTTCAACCCTTGTGGATACTCGATGAACGGGATGAAGACTGACGTGAGTGTCCCATCATTGTTTCTCACAGGCACTGAATCGTTTCTGTAACGCTGCTCCCGTTCTCCCTGTAGGGAACCTACTGGACCATCCACATCACTCCAGAGCCTGACTTCTCCTACGTGAGCTTTGAAACCAACCTCTCCCAGACCTCTTATGATGATCTGGTGGGGAAGGTGGTGGAGGTGTTCAAGCCTGGAAAGTTTGTGACCACACTTTTTGTCAATCAGGTTGGTAAAACCGCTAAATAAGTTTTTCCCACCACTACTTATAAAAATGACTAAAACAACTGTCTCTGCGTTTTCCAGAGCTCCAAGTGTCGCAGTGTCTTCTCTTCAGCCCAGAAACTCGAGGGCTACAAGTGTCTCGATCGCCAGTTGGCTCAATTCAACGATTACAACTTTGTCTTCACTAGCTACGTCAAGAACCACCAGCAGAGTTGAGGGATGAGGATGAAGAGGCGTAAAAAAGGCGGGTGCTGTCTGGAGGCGTCCCTGCTCCATCCCCCATTAGAGAACTTACCGTCTTCCTCTTCCCCGGCCCTGCTCGTCTGCTCCCCGCGCCATTGGCGTCCAGGCGTCCCTGGCACCGGCGCCGCGGCCGGCCCTAGTTTAACCTCCGGTTTGGGTTGTTTGCATTGTTGTAATCGTGATTTAGATCTCCTGCATGAAAGCTCTGTTCTTTGTGTTGATATTCTAGCCCACTCTTGCTGTGACCTTGAAGTGCATGTAGCAAAATCAAACGCGCTCTGTTGGCAGCGGTACACCTGCACCCAGTACAACGGTCCTTTCCTGCAAGTCTCCCCCCTCATCCCCCACAGACAGGGCTTCCGCCCACACTAGACGAGGCCCTGACATGCTCAGACCAGTCTGCCTTTGTCCCATTCAGCCTGATCTTTAAGTTTCCAATGTGAAAATTGGAATAAATGAGTACTTGTATACTGAGCGCACTTTTCTTGTGGCACTAAAGGCCACTTACTGTCTGAATGTAACTGTCCCGTCTTTTCTACTGACTGGTAGCTTATTGATCACACCGAGCAGTAGCCATCTGCTCGGCTGGACTTTTGAAGCTGTTACATATACATTTGTTCTGCCTTGTGCCCAAACAAACTTTTAAAGTTTTATGAACCACTGAGCATGAGTTGCTCCCAGGCTTCATGTTACACTGTGCTGTAGTTGATACAAGCTTCTGGGTCTTAAACACCCTTCCTCCCCACAATATCACCCCTAGTCATATTCTGCACTGAATGTAGCACAGGCCCTTAATGGTAGTATCAGGAAAATCACCTGAAGCAGGTGAGCGCTGAATGTAGGGGTAGAGAAGAACACACCCCGCCTCCCTTCTCCACCTATCAGCCATCACCCCCCACCCCAAGTCACACTATGCCCCGGACTCTGACATGCTCTTCCTGAGCCCCCTGCTTTGTCAGAGGGAAAATCATGAATCATACACTTTTGCTAAGTTGCCTAGCTAAGCATTTTTCTTTTGCCCAACATAATATGCATCCTCCCTCTGTCTCTTTCTGCCCCATACAGAAATCTAAGTGCACAATGGAGGCCCGCCAGTCTGAGCATGTCAGGGTGATCCCGGATCATTCCACATGTAACCGCTGCATAAACTGCCGTTTTATTAAATTTATTGTGCCCAAACTTTTTTTTTCTTTTTGCGTCGCATCAGGTTGCAAATGTGACTCAGCAGTTTTTTTTTCTGTTTTGTTTGCATCAATGGCCTTTTGTTCCATGAGGGGCAAAAGAAAATCCAGTGACATTATGGTGCATGTGACTACTAGTGCCGTGCTGCCGCCACCTCTTCCTCTTGTCAGTAGCGCTCCGTTTTTTGCGTTCCTCTTTTACCAGTTCAAAGCGTTGTTGAAAGGGTCACACCCTTTTTCAATTAATCTTTCATTATCAAGGTTTTGAATTCACTGCCTGTTAAAGATGCTTCTCCCACCAGAAATGCACTTTGAATGTCTGAGCTGGAGGTTGCTAGAGGAGTCCTGGCGAGGCTTCAGGCCTGCTGTGCAATAGTCTGGTTCTCAGAACCAGCGTTGGTTAAAGTAGGTAAACTGCCCCTGGAGGAGCAGCCACTTGGAGTCTGTATGTCATTTGGTGCTGTTTTTTGTTTTTCTCCCCATGAACTCCTCCAAACATACTGTTACAGGTGATCTGCAATCACTGTTTTTCTTTGCAGTATAGTCTGGATTGTCATTAGGGTAAATGTTTTTTTGGGTTTTTTTTATATATATTTAGTAAACTCAACAGACATTTTTTTTTATTTGCTGCGGACCAATCATTGCTTCCTTCCCCTGTTTTGTCCAAATGTTTTTTAAGTTTGTTTTAACATTAAGGGATGTCCTTTTCACTTTTCCTTTCCTATGGTGGATTGTACTAAACTTCTGAGGAGGGGGGGGAGAACCCCTCCGCTGGGTGAGAGGGTGATGTTGCAAGGTGTGCTGAAGGAGAAACTTTGCTGTTAATGTTCATTCTTTGCTGCTCTTTGCATGGTCAAGATGTGCTAAATATATCTGTGCTATGAGCTTGATGCTTAAATAAAAGGATGCTTATGTGTGAGAATGTGTCTTTTGTGTTTATTCATAAAGTATTTGAGTTTCAAGCTCGTGAGCAAGGGTCATGGTGTGTAACAAAACATGGTGCTGAAGTTTATACTGGGGGGCCATAGACTACAAATCATGAGGTAAATGGAGGCAATGTCTACTGTCATTCTAGGTTGGGAACAGTTTGTCCTACTCCATCAGTGTACAAGTTCTTGCTGAAAGTATATTCATTAGACTAAACTTGTATTATGTAAAATTTGGTAGTAAATGCAACTCCTCCAGTGGTGTGTGTGTGTGTTTAGCTGAGCCTGGCCTGATGGAATAAAAGGTACCTGGTTGATCAGTGGTAAAGGAACTGGTCAGATCTTATCAAATATTCCATGTAGTGTTAAATGTTCCACGTTAGACCCAGGAGAGAGCCCTTCTTATTTAGGTGTCAGAATAATCAAGTCATGCACTATTTAGTGTTATTAAACACAATGGGATTGTATAAATTGAAGCTTTATTTGTCCCACAGTGGGGAAGTTTCACTTATCCCATATGCATCACTGTGTCTTATGTATTTGCAAGGGGAATAAAACTAAAAATAGGCATGTGCTTAATTGTAGTTTAACTTTGAACGGTAATGGTATAATTTTACTTCATATGCAAGACTTTCTAACCTGTCATGACTTTGACCGTTAATGTAACGGAAATGGCGCCACCTGATGGTCAGTGAGTACATTGAACAACAGAAGCTGCTTTCTTCCTCTTGGTGTATCTCAAGCCTCGATGATTTTTGAGACATGTAAAGTCTGCTCTTTACTTTATCCAACCTGACAGCCACGTGTCCGCCCTAATCCACTGTCCTCTTTTTGTTTTTTGGTGAGTTTGGTCGTTGGACAGAGGTGCGCCTCGACCAGATCACTTTGGTCCTGACTGGACCGACAAGCTGAACCTTGTACGGATTGTCCCAATGTCTGAATCTGATTCTTTAACTTGTGTAGTGTTGTCAAAGTGTTTTGTGCTGTGCCACATCTCCACCGCTGTGTGGTGTGATGTCGACACTAGAGGGCAGTGGCGGAAGAGCTCAGCGCAGTCAAACACCGAAGAAGAAGAAAATCCCGCACGTTGTTTTCCGTCTCTCCGATTCACGTGTAAACGGCAGCGTGAATTCATTTCTCGGTGACGGGAGCACAAGGAGACAAAATGACGCAGTTAGACGGTGTAATGTAAGTCTGACCCGTATTCCGAGAAGCTCGCTGTGCTCGTGTATCTGTCCGTAGTTATGTCAGTCGTGTACAGTGCTTGTTGTTCATATTAGCCTAGCCTATCTTAGCCTAGCACCACGTCGGTGTTCTCCACTAACAGTAGCATTGTGTTTTAATAAACCTCTGTATAATGTCTGGCGCACTTAGCAACATCATCCTCTCATAGATGGATTCTTTCCTCTTGAAATGTTTCGTTAAGTGAAGTAAACCTTGGCGAATTTCTTGTTTGTACATCAGGCTGTAGATAAACGTGTTACAGTATTTCTGGTAAGCTTTGTTCTTGGTTATACAGTTGTACTGTATTAGTTTTGTTCCACCGTCGGTGGGTCACACTGATGCAGTGGGGAGGATGAGACTACTCCTGTATAAACACATAGGTTGACCTTTATTTGACTTTGCACAACCGCGGAGGCATTTCTTATTAACCACAGAAATTCACTTAAATGCCAAACAGTCAAAGCTCCCAAGTATGTGCTGTACAGAAAGGCACTGAGTAAGCTTTGGAGAGACGGCTTCCTGTAGAGCGACGGTAACAAAAGTGTCACAGCAGGTTTAGTGTTTATACAGAAACACACAATATCTGGAAAACCAAACATTTAGAATTTTCACACACGGAATATAGTGAAGAAGTCTTTATAATAAGCAGCACTTCTAGTCTTGATGTCATTCATTTCCTTTAGTGTTCTCTTTGACAAGCTTTTAGTAGCAGTGAACAGCAGTTTGTGTGAACTTCCTGTTTTTTGTGTCCTCAGAAAACCCAAGACGAAACGCTCCAAGCGCTTCTTGGAAAGCAGAGCACCTAAACTGTCAGAGGACGTGAAGACTGCCATGATTATGAAAGGGGGGAACACCAGCCAAACCATCACCCAGGCCCTCAAGGACATCGTAAGTAACGTGGAGGTGGAGATCTCATGTCCAGCGTCCAACGCACACAAACCTGGTTCTTTACTGTTACTTTATTGCTTAGTCATATTTTTTCTCAGTAGAGTGAGAAAGGGAATTTCAGCCTCTGAGCTTCATGATGAACTTGTTTTAATTTGTCGTTTCTGTATGAGTTTTGCTTCCAACATGATAATGCTTGTGGTTTTGGTGTATATTCAAATGACTGTTGGGTGTGTCTCCACAGTATTCTCTGAAGAAACCCAATGCTGTGCTGTATAAGAAGTAAGTGGTTTTATAGAAGGAGCAACAAATGTGATTTAGTGCTTTATTACTGACTACTGTTTTAAATATTGTGTGTATACTTATATACACTTACATACACATAAGTATGTAAAAGTATTACTGTTACTGTTTGTTGTTTACCTCTTCCTTTTTGTCCTTTAAATTTCTGCTTAAAACGCAAAAAAGGTCCCTATTGTGTGATCAATAAAGTCGTATCCTATCCTACCATGCTTCCTTTTCAGGAAGAACATAACTCGACCGTTTGAGGACTCTACATCACTGGTACGTCCATAGGAAATTCAGCAGTGCTTTGTTGTGTCTTGTCCATTTTAGCCACTGATCTTTGAATGTCTTCCTTAGGAGTTCTTCTCCAAAAAGTCGGATTGCTCTCTGTTTCTGTTTGGCTCCCACAACAAGAAACGACCGAACAACCTCATATTTGGTAACGTTTATCTCTAAGAATCCCTGACGGCTTCACAGCTGTGAACGGGCAGTTGTAAAAATGTCTGTATGGAAGGTGGTCACACTGATTAGACACTGGGGTGTCTTTGCTCAATCTGTAGGTCGGCTGTTTGACTTCCATGTGCTTGATATGATTGAACTTGGGGTCGAGAAGTACGTGTCTCTGAGCGACGTTAAGGTAACAGCTCTGCATGTTTGTGGGTTTACTGTGTGTTATTGTGGCTTCTGATCAACTGGCCACATTGATAAAGTTAACTTTGCTTGATGCAGTGTCCAGGACAAAATAGTAAACATGTAAATACTATTTGTAATTGTTGTACGTAAACATATTATGCCGTGGTTATGTATTATTTCTTGTCATTTCTATGTTCTTTAAAGAAACGGTTCTGTTGAGCGCTGAATGAAGCAGTGCAAACACTTCATTACATGTTTAAATGCACAAAGCTCTCCAAAAAAGGACAATAAAGCCCTGTGACCAAACTCTGAGGGAACACATTACAGTTTATGTTCTTGTTCCTGTTCCAGACCACCAAATGTCCGGAAGGAACCAAACCAATGCTCGCGTTTGCAGGAGAAGCCTTTGAAACGGACAACGAGCACAGGCGTCTGAAGAGTCTGCTCACAGGTGAGGCTTCATTGTTGTTGTGGTTTGGTGTGAGGCGTGGTTAATCCATGTCTGCATCTGTCTGTGGTGCATTTCAGACTTCTTCCGAGGCCCCACGGTGCCTGCGGTCCGTCTGGCAGGCTTAGAACACATTCTACACTTCACTGCCCTGGATGGGAAAATATTCATGCGCAGCTATAGGTACTGACTTTAAAATCGTTGTCCTCCAAGTTGATCGGAGAAGTCGTATTGTGTGTGATACTGTCATGATGTAATGTGTACATGCAGGTGTCTGTTAAAAAAGTCTGGCTGCCGTACGCCGAGGATAGAGCTGGAGGAGATTGGCCCATCTTGTGATTTTGTTCTAAGAAGAACTCATTTGGCCTCGGACGACTTGTACAAGTTAGCCCACAGACAACCCAAGGCTCTGAAGGTAGAACCACCCCTGGTGTAGTTGTGAGTTCTTCTGATTGCACCTTAATTAACACTATGCTTCTGTCACAGCCCAAGAAGAAAAAGAACATTTCCCATGATGCTTTTGGCACAAAGTTCGGCCGCGTGCACATGCAAAAGCAGGATCTTTCCAAGCTGCAGACGCGCAAGATGAAGGGCTTGAGGAAGAGAAAGGGAGAGATGGCGGCTGAAGAACACGATGAACAGGTGCCCAAACTGGCAAAGGTGGAGGGCTAAGGTCTGGGACAGCGTGGACGGGTCACGCTGTGGACAAGGGTCCAAACATCGTCGCTGTAAGGACTGAGGCCTGCTCACCCTAAAGGAAACAGATCTGCTCCCCAGTTTCTTTTCTATTTTCCTCATGTGATGCTCACATGCTTTTTGTTCTCTTCATAAATGAACCGGCTGTATGGCAGAACTTGATCAGGGGAACGTAAAGTCCCAAATGGCCTTTACTCGATAGAGAGCTGGTCTAGAGAGAACATTCGCTTTGAAGGAAATAAAATCATCTTTGAGCTGCTGCTTCTCTGATGAGTCTCCAGGTGACTCACTTTATCGTGTCTCTTTATTTACTGTAATCCTCACAGATTCCAGGAGAAAACCTCAGGCTTTTAGACAACTATCACGTTTTTCTTTAGGATTTTCTAAAACGCTTCTTTTTTAAGATATGTTTTAGAAACAATTTCTCTCTGTATATTTGCAGTTTCCACATGTTAAGTCATATGATTGTGGGGGTCAGATCATGTGATGAGGGTGGTGGATGTTTTACCTCAGGCTGATCCACCACTGCTCTGTGAAGGATCATCGTCCATCACTATTTGGTACAGAGTGGCCACCAGTCCAACCTGCTAATGAGCTGCCCTCCATCTATCAGCCAGAGCATCTCTGACCCATAAGATACCAAAAGCAGAGTTTTGCTCTGGAGTCTAATAAACCGATAAATCTACTTTTGTTTGTCCAGCAATAAACATATTGATTCCATTGATTTTGACCTTAACCCTGTTAAAACATTTAAATAAAGATAAAGAGGCTTTAATTGTCATTGTAGTTATACAAGGAGATTTGTTCAGTGACACACAAAAAAAGACAAGAATATAATATATATGTAATGTAATAAACAGATGCATACTATATAAAATATGACTTATATGGCATAAAAAAAGAAAAAAACTTTTGTAACATGATGAATGCCATGAACAAGAGGAAATGAGTTGGAAATCAGTTTAGTCATCAAGTTAACAAGAAACAAGTTCATTTCAGTGGAACTTTCCTGTGTGAGACCAAATTGTGTGACCTTAGATCTGAGGTCACAGCATTCACGTTCTTAACGCAGACACTGTTGCTTTAATTACAGTTTAGCACATTTTCTGTCATTCTCTCAGTCTGATTCAGTTGACGTCAAAGTGTTTTCCCAGAGGTGTGTGTTAAGGAGGGACCATCCTCTGGAGACAGATGGCTCAAACCAGTCTGAGTTTATACGGTTTCACATTGATTCTCTTTCACAGGCTCTGTTTCCTGCCCTTGTTTGCATTGTTCAGCAGCTGTAGTACCAAAGAAAAGGCGCCATACATGGACTAGGTGGCTGTTAGTGCATCTGTGTGTAAGCACAATGTTAAAAATAATAAATAAATGAGACACAGTTTAAACATTTCCCAAGTAGTCTCCTCATTCTCTGGGTCTCAGACACTTACCTGCATCAGCACAAGGCATAAAAGACGAACTATACATGTGACTGGCATTTAGGATTTTACCTAATGGTTAGATTTTCTGGAACGTGTTAACAGATTAGATTGAAGTGAGGTGAACCAACCCATGGCTGGACAGGTCACATCATCTCTGTCGTTCTTCACCCACTGACTGATTTTTCTGTCCCTCTGCTCACAGCGCGTTCTGACTATTTTTAGCAGCTGCAAAGACGAAGCGCGACCTTTCAGGGGGCAATAGTTCAGCGTGGGTGGGGTGATTCCTCTTCTGCGTATTTCTATCATTTTTTCCAAGTCTTCGAAGACGCGTGTTACTTTAGAAGATGTTGAAATGTTTCAACATTTTCGTCCTGGGTAAACGAGAGTCCAATCAGCGGCGGGCGCAGGGGGCCCCGCCCATCCGCGTTGTCACTTTATAACGTAACAGTTACAGTAGGGCACACGCGCTATCAGGCCTGCGGACGCGCATTCACCCCGACTGCTGCCATCGCTCAGATACAGGCTCCCGCTGAGTTTCCTTCACTCGCGTAACAGACGCGTTACGACAGGCGACGAACCAACAGAGAACAAACTGCTCAACTTTTGCTCTGAATATAAACTTGACTCTTGACTCTCAAACAATGACAGAGGGAACCAACGTGCTCGAAGGTGATGCTGCCGCCAAAGATGAGGTGCCAAGCGGTGGTTCCACGGAGAAGAAGCCGGAACAGGGGAGCGGGGACAGCACGGTGGCGGTCCCCTTACCGGCAGCGGCTTCTGCGCCAGAGGAGGTCGAGTTTGTGCACCCCGAGGGCGGCTGGGGGTGGGTGGTCATGCTGGCGGCCATGTGGTGCAACGGTTCCGTGTTCGGCATCCAGAACGCCTACGGGATCCTCTACCTCTACCTCCTGCGGGAGTTCGGCTCCGCCGAAGACAGCTCCAAAGCAGGTGAGCGCGCGCGCAGCGGGGTCGCTGGCAGGGACCGAGGGCGTATGTGTCAGTAAACGCCGCGCAGGCAGCACATGCTGCAACAGGCAGCGAAGACGCTTTCAGCTAAAACTAGAAGTCGTCGTCGGAACAGCTGCGGCGCCACGAGCGCACGGAGGAACAGGCGCAGCGCAGCGGTTCTCCGGAGAAAGCTGTTAGTGTGGAGCTCGTCTCAGCTTCTCACTGCTTTAAACAAAGAGTTGGTTATGGGGATGTTCAGATCCCTTCCGTATATAGTCTTTATAGTATTTATCATTTAGTTCTGTGGAGGTTTCGCGCTGTGCCGGTGCCAGGGCCGGATCTATAGTACAAATCTTTGGGGGAGGGGGCTGAAGAGGCCCCCGTCCCCCAGTCCCACCCCAGATGTTCAGTACCCACATGGGCAAGATAATCTGTAATTGCATAAAATTCACGTTTTTCATGATTCTGGAGGAAATATGTTGTAACATGGCTAATGCTGAACTTTTTTTAATGAGCATTAGCACATTCTGCCTGTTTTTCACCGAGGTTAACAGTTTCAGGTTCTGGTTTTTAGCTCTGGTTCTAGTCTCTGTGACCTCATCCTCTTCCTTAACTTCTCAGTTTGATAAGTGGTGTTTCCCCTAATTTTACACCTCTCTACACAGTTTGCATCTGCCAGTCTTATGCAACTTCCACCAAGAGTTTCACTTCTTTAGATCTGTTTCTATGACTGACATAAATACTAACATCACAGATCCTGTTGCTAAAGAGAACTATTTCTAAGATTTTCTGTTGAAGCTGGGAAAGGTGATAACTCATCTTTCAGTGGGGGGTGAAGTCAGATCATAGACCCATCTACTAACTTGAAAAGTGGAGAAATTATAACTTTTAAATTTGACTGAACAGGACTGCGAGTGGAGGTATTGATGAAGCAGGTGACGGAAGCTCTGTGACTTCAGAGTTGGTTCAAGTTCAGCACATTATATAGTATGATCTTTTAGGTCTCTGCTAACCTTTGAACCTGATTCTGAAATTGGCTTTGTTTGCAACTTTCTTTTTGGACTTTGTTCAAAGTTGTCATTTATCGCATGCCGAGGTGGTCAAGACTGAAGATGTTTAAAACGACAAACACATGCAGGGATTTGTGAATATGTGTTGCACTGATGTTTTGATCTGGTTACATGGGTTGAGCTGCAGAACTGATTTAGTGGGTTTGTATGTTGTTGCAAGGATCCTACTCAAAGTTCTGGCAGTGATTTCCCAGTATTAAGTAGTAACCCTATTGGTACGGGTTCTGTCCCTGTTTACATGTTTTAATCGATTTTAAGGATTGTTCTTGTTGCTTCTGACCTTTCCTCACACGTTTGTGAGCATGTTTGCTCCTGTTCTAAACTCGGGGGAAGTGTTGCATCATTTCTTTATACCATTTCATTCACTTGTCTATGACTCAGGCACAGAGTGTCAGAGTTGTAGTTGGGGGAGGTATAGAGTTACTTCCCCGTCATGGCTCATATTCCACGTAAACCGCCTTCTTTGGATGATGACAGAATGACATCACTGGCTCGGCATAAGCCTTTCTTCAGCTGTCTGCCTACGACCATACGAGGGTGTAAAGGAGTGGAGGGCTGGTAAATCAGTCCGTTGGTTGGTGCTGTGCCTTTCAGCCAAAGTTCCAAAAACTATTTCAAATCATACAGCTCATCCACACTTTGAAAAGAATATGAATTTCTTAGAAAAAATCAATCATACAATATAACACAGAATGTAAGAGCATTTTTTCTAGATTAAGCTGTTATAGCTGATTACATGTCTGACTCTGTATAGTGTATGAAGTAGCAGATCTTCTGATAATACTGCAACATTTCCTGCTCCATCCCTCCCAACATAAGTGCATGTTCTTCCTGGACTTGTTTGCCAGAACAGAGTGGGGACAGGAGTTACTTGGTAGCTGACTAGCTACTGTAGTTGGTAGTGGTGCAGTAGACGTCTAGAGGAGGTGGGAACATCCTGGCACTGATGCCCCCTGTTTTTACATCAACACCTAATCAAGAATGTGTTTGATAAGAAGTTATAAATGGTCGAACATCCATGTTTACCCATACAGTTGATCAGAGCCGCCCCACTCCAGTGACAAGTGTCACAGTCACTGTAACACACCTTGTGCAGATTCTCATCATCCAGGTGAGGTTGTCTGGAGGTTGAGTCACGGCATCTGGGCTTCTTTCTTCTGGTCAAAACTACCTGGATTTAGCGAAAGGTTTCAGCCCAGAAGACAGAAGACCTGATGCACATGAATCACCTGTTCCTGTGTTCTGAACAATACAAAGTCAACAGAAAACCAAGTAAGAACCAACAGTGTTCGGGGATGGTAGAGCTCCTGTGAAGCTGACCAGTCAACATTTCCTTGTCCTCCTGAGCTCCCTGAAAGCGGAACTTCCCACTATAACCCACCATAACCCAGCTCAGCATGTTGACCTATCTGCACAGTCAGTTTATCTTTGCACAGCAGGTTTACGTCCACAGCAGCCCATCCTATCTATCTGTCGCCTGCACTAATAGAAAGAGGCCATTTGTGGCACCAGTGGGACTTTACCTCATACAAGCGTCCCCCATTTACTGTTTCTATTTACTGGACGACCGCTTCTTGAGGGAAAGTGCCTTTAGCTCCGTCCAAACTACCTATCATTCAACACCTAATGTGTGTCTGCAGCAGTGAAACCAGACGGGCACACGCTGGAAGCCGCTGATCTCCCTGATGCCAGCATACCACCACATGCTGCTACACGCCTCCTCGCATAATATACAGATTAAAGATACTTAGATACTACCTCTACATAAAAACCCACTTCACTTACAAAGAGGTTAACATTTTTTGAGTTACATTATTATCATATGTTACATGTAAAGTGATGATGATGATAAAACTAGAATAACTGGTGTCAGCCATTGTGGGTTGAGTTTCTACATACATGTCGAAACTATGTGTAATAGTGAATGTTAGTTAATTTCAGGGACAGGGATTCACATCTGGTCA
This sequence comes from Betta splendens, assembly GCF_900634795.4. Taxonomy (NCBI): domain Eukaryota; kingdom Metazoa; phylum Chordata; class Actinopteri; order Anabantiformes; family Osphronemidae; genus Betta; species Betta splendens. The sequence goes on along the minus strand of NC_040901.2, from coordinate 2,299,406 downwards.
ATTTGAAAAGGTATTTATGAGCCACTGACCACATGTCTCCAACCTAAGTACTAACCTTAAGGTGAAGAATAGGTTTTCTCTCCTTTTACTTAACTGACTTTGAAGAGAAAGTTTTTTTTCTTTTCAGCATGTGATGTCATGCCTACACAACTTTATCACAGATGTGTATACACATCTCTCATGTCATTTGCAAGAAAATGCTTCTTCAGATCATTTCGTGAACATGTGTCCAAATTAAGTTGAGGATTAGTCAGTTAAACTAAAAGAAATGCAGAACATTTCCATCAGGAATATTTTCTACTAAATGTAAAGACAGATTTTCCACCAAACTCTTAGCTGGTTCTGGTTCTTCAAAAACATATTTTAATGAATTTGGTTGTTTTAAGTTGATTTATTTAACATAATTAACACCAGTATTAAATTGCCAATTAATTAAGTTTTGCATAAATGCATTCTGTACAGAGGAGTTGGGAGCGTGATGATGGTGAGTCAGGACAGGCTGTTCGACAGTTGCTCTGTTTTCTAATTGAAAGCACACAGAATTGTGAAACTGGACGTGAAAGTCCACCAATGGCAGAGCAGGTTGCTGGGGCGTGAGAGGTCCAGCCCGCAGCCTGTGCTGACCCGCCAGGTCAACGGCCTCCATGTCTGTTTCTGGTTCCCTCGCTGTGGGGATGTTTGGGTCGTCCCTGGGACTCGTGCCATAAACAACTCGGCTGTTGTCTGGTGTTAAAGCGCTGAAGGACCTTTGAACATTCTGTGTTTTGCTGGACAGATGAAGCTGAAGTTTCCTGGACTCAATAACAAGACGTCATATCATAATATTTGGGCTAAATAATATTTTCACTCAGTGGGAAGGAGAAACACAACACAGTGGCTTTAAAGTTAAGCTGAAAATATTGTTTTAGTATCAGTGGTGGTGGGAGTGCGCCGTGCTGAGAATATAAGTTTCATAGAAGCAGCGTTGGTACCATCGTCCTGCTCTACGTTTATATTACCTACATGTGTTCTAGTAGTAGTCTAATTTGAAAAGTAACTGAGGTGTTCCAACGTGTTGAACACTTCCACATCACATTGTGTGTAATGCATTTATTGCAATAATGAGCAGTAGTTGCTAGTATGATGATTGATTACGGAGCATCTGCTGCCAACAGTCACTACTGATCTGAGCAGCGATGGCTCCCTGTGGCTGCGCTGTACATCTCTAAACGGGGTGGACGAAGCTTCCCCCAATCACCGGCCAGCGCCGACACACAACCCCTCTGGTTCTGCTAACACACAACAGAACTCTGTTTAAGGTTTTCATCCCAGTGCAAAGACTCATTCCACACATGCCCAGAATGTGTTTTCCCTCCACTTTATGCGCAGCCATAAATTACTGAGGGGCTGCAGCTTGACTTTTCTTTGCTGTGTCATCAAGTAGATGGTTGCACTTCCTGTGGTCTGAGAAAAACACATTCAGTTAAAACATGGGATGTGAGAACCCAGCGTTCTTCTGCCACCTCTCCGCCTCCAGAACCTCAAGTGAAGAGGCCTGGTGGAAATGGCTTCCAGCTGCTGGAAGCAGGAGGTTGATTAATGGCTGTGGTGCTGGTCAGCTATGGGCCAGATGTGTCTGCAGCACAGCAAAGCGTTGGTTGCACAGCTACGGCTCTAAAGTTATATTCCAACGGGGGAGGCTGTTATTCAGAACCTTCAGTCAGAGCTGAGAACAGTGACAGAAATTTCCTCAGGTGCTTGCATGCTGAGAGAGAAGTCAGAGAGTCATCTGGAGTGATCTGTGTTTTATAAAAGGCCTCAACGTGGTTTCCATGTGTTGATTGCCAGAAAGAGCCTGTTGTAACACTGAACTATGTGAAAACATGTGTTACCTTTATACCACCTCATACTAATGACGAAGTCTGGTCACGGGTCATTAATGGGAATGATTTTATACATGTCTATTAGTTAGTTTGACGTTCGTAAGGAGAACTGCACAGTAAAGTAAAGCTTAAGAAGGACTATTTTGTGTTTACAGGTCACTATAGTGTGCAGATGGATGACAGAGACAAATAGGTCAAACAGGTCAATAAGAGCATCATGTTAAAATGTTAAATTTCAAGTTAAAATGTGACAGATAATATTCAGTACCTCATTAAGTAGTTTATGCCGAGTGTGTTCAGGTAAATATTTGGGATATTTAAATTGATAATTTGCTTACCATTAACCTCTGAGGGTCTTGATTAATCTTTACATCAGTAAAGTGAATGTGGTTTAAGGTACAGTATATAAAACCTTAAAGCCCACCTTCCAATAAACCTATTTTATATACATGACTGAGTTATGAGTCATAACTATAATTTGTAGTATTTGAAAACAGTTAAAAAAGATCAGGTATTTTCAGGCTGTTCGTGTGTAAAAAGGAATTCTTCACAAATCAAACATTCCTTATCTTGCTTTGATTTGTTCCCAATATCATACATCATATTATCAGTATCTGTCGTTTATATGTTGGCAAATGTTGCAGGTTTCACAGAAGTCAACAGTCGTGCTCGCTGTTCTTCTCTTACTGCAGGTTCCCCAGCAGGAGAATGAGTTGATTCTCAGCTATGTGCCAGATACGTTCAGCTTTCCATAGACCACGGCTGTGAACCCATTAACCTGCTCTGCTTTGCTTTTTGGCAGGAAAACTGCTCGGAAGTTTTTTTTCAAAAGGTTGAGGAAATTTGCTTTGCAACGTAGGAACCGACAGTGAATTTGGTCCAGTGCATTTCTCTTCCTGACCCCAGATCAGAGGCTCCCCAGTGTGAGTGTAATGCGATTGGCTGGTGGGGCCCTTAGCTGTGGAGGGTTCACTATGAACCCAGCCGCTACTGGAGACAACTGGATCCATCGTTTCAGGATCTACTGTCTGTGTTGACTTGTACCCATTTCATTATATTAGTTTCATTTAATGCTGTTAGCATTGTACCGTAGCACCAGCATGACCATCCCCTGTTCCATCTCTACTTCTATCTTCTTCTACACTTGGTGTAAAAATGATGGCAGAGGAAAAGCCCTCGTTGTGGTTAAATATGCCAGCATTTGAAGAACAATGAAGGCTTTCCGGTTTCTAGTCAATGGTGACGTCAGCAGTCTTTTTTCTAACGTCTCAGCTCGTATTATTCACACTGATGTGGTGACACGGGGACATTTGGCCCAGTTGTCCTCAGTTGATTCATTATCATCTTTCCTTCCTCTCTTTGTGTATCAGCCGAGAAGACGTGTGTGCTTTTTAGTGCTCTAATGTTAAATGGAGCCTGGCTTCAAACCCTGCTTTTACCCGGAGATTCAGGAACAAGCTGTTTATTTAAGCAGAAAAATAAGCTGTCACATCACTGCGATGCCCAGAAGGCTTGTCCATTAGCTTTGGTTAATAGGTAACGCTTCTAAAGCAAGTCTGTCCACTTTGTTTACACGTGAAGTGAAGTCATCAGTCAACCATTAGTTGTCCTCAGTCATGTTGATCCGTAGAAAGCTGGAAATTTAGAGCCATCCGATTCATATCTATATGCTCAAAGTCTGCAGTTCATTAAGCAAAGTGTCACGTATGTGCGCCTTGTCCAGTTCTGCTGGAGGTTGAGTCCATGAGGGGTGACTGGGTTCAGAACACAGGGTCCCAGCACGGCGCCTTTAACGAAGCAGACAGACGACGGAGTAGCACTCTGTCTACTCCGTGGGTGTCCACCAGGGCCCGCGGCCAGTGAAGCAGGTCACTGGGACACAGCGAAGCCCCATATTACATCTAGGGACCTGGAATTCCTCCGTCTGAAGCGTAAATGCTCCGTACCGTAAATCAGGAGCCAGCAGATCAAACCACAGCAGCAATTTCCTGTTGGCTTCTGCTGTTTAATATATTATGTCGCTTAAAGGGGCTGAGATCCCCACAAACACAGGGCCCTCGCAAAAGACGGTGACCCCTTCATGTTTGGCTCACATTATTATGTCAAACGTTTATTTTACATTCAACAGATTTAGCCTCCCGGTCTGGACTCAATAACCTTTATATTTTGCTGGTCCACTCGGGTTTTTGGTCAGATACATTGAATAATTTAATGCTGATTTATTTTTCTTGGAAAATTAAATTGATTGCATTGATGGATTGATTTTATATTCTTATATTCTCACCATGATTCTAATGACTGTACTCATGGAGGTAACAGTCCATTTGTCCATGGGACCTGTGACTGACACGACAGATGAACCTAAAAGAGCAGTGGCATCAGACGGAGGTCCTCCAGGGCCACTGTCCTGCTGGTTCTCCAACTCTCTCTGTCCTGACTCCTACTGGTTACTTTGATCGGGTGTGTTCAGTCAACGAACAGCTGCAAAAGCCAGCTGACACATCTGATCAAGGTGATCAGCTATATGAAATAGTGTGTGTGTGTGTGTGTGTGTGTGTGTGTGTGTGTGTGTGTGTGTGTGTGTGTGTGTGTGTGTGTGTGTGTGGATGCAGAAGCTTTGATTTGTATTGAACTGCATTTGCATTACCAGTGTGATTACTGTACTCATCTGCCTCTGTCTGCTGCAGCGCTGGTGGGCTCCCTCTCCATGGGAATGATCTTCTTCTGCTCCCCCATCGTCAGTATCGTCACCGACATCCTGGGCTGCAGAATCACTGCCGTGGGCGGCGCCGCCGTGGCCCTGGTGGGCCTTCTGGCCAGCTCCTTCGTCACGTAAGGAAACACATTAGTCACTTTAGTTGTAAATGGCTGTGTTACTGCAGGAACCATAGAGTTAACAAGATTAAAACATTGGGACATTCAGGTCTGTGAAGAATTCTTTCTTACATTTGTTTTTAACTGTTGCTATTGTAGATAATATAGGTCAGATCCGCGTTTTGCTTTTCTTGTTTGTGTCCACTCTGAAGTTGAGAAGTGAACAATAACAAGCTTGACTTTGGACACTGGGGTTTATGACAACTAAGCAAACTCCATCTTCTGGAGAAACTTGTGAAGCGGTGGCAGGCTCAGCTTCACGTGTGTTTATCAATCACACTGTTAATAATTATAAAACATAAAGATAACTAAAGCTAATGATTAATTACAGTATTATACAGATGTGGTTGTATAATTACTACAATTATTCAGTGTTAAAGCTTAAAGAACTACATAAATATATAGACTGCCGTATATATAATAATAATATACAGGCTTTAATGAGTGATGCAGTCTGATGGTAACAAGCTGGTTTTATTGTGTCTTACACATAGTCCCAGCCCATTGAGGTTGTATTATACATTTATTATTTCCATGTTTACTCTACTACAAATCGTGGGACATGCTAAAGGTGGTGGCACCTCCACAAACCAATCATGCTCCTTTTAGCTTTCACCAGTGTTCTGCAGGGAAGAGGCCCTTCAGTTAGCGCTCTGTTGCTAATCATTTCCAGGAACCCCATTCTAATGTGAGGCACAGCAAGTCACAGCACTCTGTGATTCTGTGCACACTCCCTTTATCATGACTTTGTGTGTAGTAAATACGTAATAAACTGAATTATAGCCTATCAAGTGACTGTCAAGCTGCATTTCATGGCCGAGCACCAGGTTCTGCAGTGGGCAGTGCAAAGTGCAAAATGCCTGTGTAATTCTGCTCAAACCGGACTTTGAAAGCAGGGAGTGTGTTCAGCCAGTGGTACCTTGCACAGAAAAGAGCTTTCTTTGACCTGCTCTTATCCTTCTCTGCAGCCAGTTAGGGGGTTGAATGTTTCCTGGAAGCCCCTTTGTCTCTGGGTAAAACAGCTGTTTTGTGTTCCCCTCAGATCCCTGGGTCCCATGTACTTCACCTATGGCATTGTGTATGCCTGTGGCTGCTCCTTCGCGTACCAGCCCAGCCTGGTCATCCTGGGCCATTACTTCAACAAGCGCCTGGGCCTGGTCAACGGCATAGTGACGGCGGGCAGCAGCGTCTTCACCATCACTTTGCCCATCGTGCTGACGAGCCTGCTGGAAAAAGTGGGCGTCCAGTACACCCTGCGCATTCTCTGCATCCTCATGTTTGTCCTCATGCTGGCTGGTCTCACCTACAAGCCCCTCCTGCCACCCAAGCCCGCCAGCACACAAACAGGCGGCCGGTGCACGTCCGTGAGAAAGATCTTCAATGTCAACATCTGGAGGTCCAGGGGGTATCGCATCTGGGCCTTTGGCGTCCCTGCTGCTCTCTATGGCTACTTTGTGCCGTACGTTCACCTGGTAGGTTTGCTGCATATCACTTTGATCCTTCAGTTGCACTCAGATTCGGTCACAGGGCATGTTGATGTGCTGGTATTCTGTGTATCTTTATCCACTTTATGGGCTGAAGGTCAGTCAGATGGACTGAAAGGCCAAAGTAGGGTGGTGTGATTTCTCTGTATCCAAGCGCATGTTTTACTTGCGTTCACTGGCACGAGTGAGGAGTCGGGGTGAGAGGTCAAGTAGAGATCTTCAACAACAGGAATATTAAAACGCACACAAACAACGAGGGTTTGATTAGCATGAAATGTGAGAGGAAGGAAAGTCAAAACCCTGGTCAGCGTCAAAACAGATACTATGACCACAGATACTCACTGTGTGGTCCCAGTGGATGAAACTAATTTGACAGGAAGTCTCAACAAGTCAGTTCTGTAAACAGGTGTCACTTTCTGGCATTAGCCTCTAGTTCATCTCTAAGGTAGGAAACTTTAACTTTGGGAAAAGCATTTAGTGGGAAGGCTGCAGAGGAGATCCTGGAAGTGTTGAGCATATGAGAAGGCGACTGTTTGTTTGAGCACAACGGAGCCCAGCCTGTGTTTTCCCAGGCTAAGTGTTGGCCACGGCAGGAGCCCTGCTCCACGCCGGCCCTACAGACCCAACAGCTGTGCTCCCCAGACAGTGACCCCTCTCTGGGCTTAAAGCTGAGCCCCGGCGCTGTAGCACCACATGGGAAGAATAAGAATGAGCAACAGGTCAAACAGCACATGGTCCAGCTGTCAGTCTTGTCAGGCCCTGAAACCTGGGCTTTAGCGTTAGCGTTAGCACGCCCCCCCACAAACACACTGGGAGTGTTTTTCATCTTTCCAAGTCAAGCTGTACACATCTGTAGAGTGGAAAAGAGTAAAGTCCATACACACACACACACACACACACTCACAAACACACACGCACACACACACGCACACACACGCGCGCACACACACTTTTCCGGGTAGTGCTGATTTTAGATAAGACTCTGGCCTTCAGGTATGGTTGTGTTTGCTCTGTGAGTTGATAAAATAAAAGGTGCTGCCAAAAGCAAAGCGATACATGAACAAACTTTCTCTGCTGCTTAAGTTGCTAAATAATGTTCATGTTGTTCATTAGTAACATGCAGGAGAGTTTTATAGCACTTTGATTTACCCTTAGTGTGTTTGATGAGAAACAGCTGCAGTGCTGTGGTGTTTGGGCCTGAAGAGAAACAAGCACTAAAACATGTTTATTGGAGACTTAAATAAAAAGAAATTCTTGTACCCGTTGCTTTACTATCCTCAGTGAACCGTGATGCATGGCAGCTACAAACCAGTAACACGTGCTGGGTCCAATGTATGAATGGAGGTAGCAAGCACCGAGTGCATGCGTTAGAGAAAAGGTACCAAGCAGCCTGTGTTGTGCAGGGTTATGATGATCTATGCCACAAGGTGACGGCCCTCGATAAGCAAACAGTGAAACCACGTCCTGCTGCAGTCGCCTCATACAAACACAGCCAAGGTTCCATGTTTGCACAGAGCTTTTTTCTGAGCGACAGGCGGGGAGCAGGAGGTGATGGACACCAACATGAGTCTCCTTGCAATATGAGCTTGTTTTTTTTTTTATTTCCATGTGACACAGCACCATCGTGCTACATCGCAGGACGCCTCGAATACATAACAGGCATAACTTGTCATGTTGGGTGAACAGTCGTAGAGTTCAGCAGGAATGGTTGTCCTGCTTCGTTCCTCAGGCAGCCCGTGACACTGGGGCCACGTTTGGTGTTCTGACGTAAAGGAGTGAAAACCAAATAAATGACCTATTTGTTTTTTAATTCCTGTTAAGCTAAATGCATGCTGGGTACTTTTTGAAAGGCCTGCACCTCTACATGTATCATCCTGTATAATCCAAACATGAGCTCCCTGCTTATGTGTCAGGAGGCCCCGTGGTGACATGCAGGTGGCATCTTGCAGGGCTGACAGTGGGACAGGCAACAATAAATGCTCGCATACACAACCATGGCCCGTGGTGCCACAACTTAATATGTTATTGGACTGTGGAAGGAAAGGACCCAGCAGGTTCTAACCACCACCACAGCAATAAATTCACTCATTGTCTGAACAACACGCTGCCTTATTATGGTAGTGCCAGGCTCAGAAGGAAACGTAGACATGACCAGGAATTTAACCACTGATCACATGATGATGGACACAATTTGTGCATGTTAAGTTACACTGCTGATGCACATGTGCACTCACTCACTGGGCCTGCAGCACTGCATTGCATGGAACCCCCTGTAGTCAGGACACAGAATAGTAGTGTGGTCTATAAAAGACTAAAGTCATTCAGAGGTTCTTCAGAGGCCTATGAGGGACCCGTGAGGCGGAAGCAGCCCACAGGAGCAGGACAACTGCAGTGTGCCTGGAGGCTCCACACAGACCCTAAGAATGTGATGAGCTACTAGGACCACGCTGCTGTGATTTGAATATGTTTGTTAGTTTTACTTGAAAAGCTCATTCAACCCAAATGTAATAATTTGTTATGGTGTAAAGCTGTTTTGAGAGATGTCCGTTCTACCGTCCACAGGTGAAACATGTTGAGGAGCGTTTCGGAGCAGATGCCAGTAAAGAGGTTCTGCTCATGTGCCTCGGCATCACATCCGGTGTGGGCCGGCTCATCTTCGGCAGGGTGGCGGACTACGTTCATGGGGTCAACAAAGTCTACCTGCAGGTAAGGGTGGTTGACCTTTACATCACAGAAACACATTCAAGCTAACGTAGCTGCAGTCCAGTCTGTTAGTTGTTTATACAATCATGCGATTTTAAGGCTTCTTGGTCTCAGACCAGCATAATGATGAATGATGACACCTTGCAGGTGGCTTCCTTCCTCGTCATCGGCCTCATGTCCATAATGATCCCATTTTGTAACATCTTTGGCGGGTTGATTGCCGTGTGCCTGCTGATGGGGCTGTTCGACGGCTGCTTCATCTCAATCATGGCTCCTATTGCTTTTGAGCTGGTTGGGCCCAACGATGTGTCCCAGGCAATCGGCTTCCTCCTGGGACTGATGTCTGTGCCTATGACTGCGGGCCCTCCCATCGCAGGTAAGAATGGAAGGAGAAAAGATGTATTTACTGACTGAGCTCTGATTTTGGGTAGATTGCTAGCATAATGTTATGATTATCTGTAACATTTTCATTTGTTGTTAACATCAGCAGAAGGAACAGCACAGACATCTGCATTTGCAACTTATATAGAATGGAATAAAGCTGCTCTTTGGCACCACCTAGTGTTCATGTAGACACATTACAGTACTGCGCCATTCTCAAATTTGTGATGTAGCTGTAGTCGAGCCTGAAATTATTATATAAGTTACTTTTCAACCAGCAAGTGTTTTTTTTACCACAATTGACACAAGCGTCTTTTCAAATAATAATAAGATGATGTACAAGAGGCACAACTGTGGAAACAATGATTACTGATGTTTTATTTAGGAGACCCTCCAACCTGAAAGGGTTGGAGCTCATCGCTAAAAATGAATGGGAAAAAATACCAGTGAAGAATGATAGGAAGTGACTGATTGCTGTTACAGCCTATAAAATTTATTTATTTTAACCCTTTCAAAGCACGACATTTTGCAGAAATGGTCTATTTCTTTGTTTTGCAGTTTTGAGGCATTACAATGATCTGAAAGATTAAAAAACTAAAATGTGTTGAGTTTAAAATCACACTTTATGTGACACAGGCTAATAATAACAGTGGATCCCTGGTCACTATAAAATGTATGGCAGTCACATAGGCTCAGTCAACTCCAGCCTACATTCATTCACACACTGGTCAGCTTACTGGACAGCTCAACTTTACTGGACCTGAGCACACAGGCCCAATCACACTGCACTGAAAGTGAAGGACTGATTCTGCTGGTCTTGCTTAAACTAACCATAGTGTGCTTTTCCAGTTGTTTCTAACATGACAGCCTTTTCTTCTGTTTGCAGGCTACCTCAGAGACAGACTCAACAGCTATGATGTGGCCTTCTGGCTGGCAGGCATCCCCCCCATCTTTGGAGGAGCTGTGCTTTGTCTGATCCCCTGGTTGGAGGCCAGAAGCAAAAAGAGGGAGAAAGCGGGTCTGAACAAAGAGCAGGACATCACCCAGAAGATGATAGACCAAGAGAAAGCTCAGGGAAATGGTCAATACAAAAGCGGGGAGTCTGTCCTATAGGTGCCTTATGAGACTGAAAGTCAGCGACAATGACAGAGTGAGTGTGTGAGTGTGTATGTGTTTAGCCTAGATCACAGTGCCTGCCTTCAGTAGGACTGAACAGGCAGAAGTACAGTGTAATATTTGCAATTTGGTCTTAAAGCAGGCAAACTTGAAGCTTAACTGAATCTAGAAAAATGACTGCAAACCTAATACTTTGTGTCAGGTAAAGGAAGGCTTCACTATAAACACGTGGAGGATGTAGAATGAGTCTGGAGCGTGTCTCTAAAACACCTTCAGATGGTAGCGTTAATGGAAACACTTACAGTCAGCTTCCAACACTACCACAGTAAAATGAAGTCATATTAGCCTCTGAGCCAAAGGTGTGTGTGTGGAGACCTGCCATGTTTAGAATCCAGACGTCAGACTTGTACACACCAGCGTTCAGAGGGACCCGGCTGCTCGGAGCAGGACCTGTCCTGGTAATGAGAAGCACTGTGATCATCTGAGCTGCGAAGGTGCTTGGACACTTAAAGGGGAGGAGCAACACCCGAACCCTGACACAGAGAAGCCTGGTGTGTTATAGAAGGAACTGTCTCCAAAGCCGGACCAAAGAATGGGCTCAAAGACAAAGTTATCATGTGGCATGTGTTTACTGGGTGAATCCAACCATAACTGTGACAGATTCATCCAAACGTGCTGCTTCTAATCAAACCGTGTGAGTAAGGAATCACGTTAAATGTTCATATGTTTAAGGGAATAGTTCTTTCTTTTGGCAAATGAAGCCTTATACCACTACCTGTTAAATCTATGGCTGCAGACATCATGATTATGCGTGTGATACATGCATTTCAAATGAAACATTAACCCCTTCATGCAAGAACCTCTGTTTGGGTTCCTGTGTTTTTATTTCTCTTTAGGCATAAAAAATCATATATAAATGCAGCTGTTGAATATGTGTCCACTGTTCTGTTTTAACATGCATGAAAGGGTTAATTATGATAAGGTTTAATTTGAAGATAAGCTTGATCTGTGTTGATGTTGTGGTTTGTGCAGGGAAATGTCAGACTACTCCGATATGTCGCTGCCGCTTCAGTCCATACATCACCGTTCCACGGAATCAATTACAAGGAACGTGATGCAGAACATTCAGTAGATCTAAGAAGAGCTACCAGGCTACTATGTAACATTTATTAGCATGCCATCATTTCAAAGACTGATTATTGATAGACTGATATTTTCCTGATCATTATCTATCCATCCACTATGTTAACCTGCAATGGAAGGTTGTTTGTTTTATGTTTTCATATTTATTTACTTGTTGTGTGTCAGACCTTAGTCTGGAGAACTGACTACATTGACTAAAGACCAAAGTGTATCCAAAGGTGTGTCCGCCTGCAGGTAGAGTGCATGTTATTTTCATCACGTGGGAGCGGACGGATGTTTTCTCGGCAGATCTGTGACTCTCTACCTCAGATGTTCCCACTCATTCTGTCCCGTCCCTCCACCATAGCCAGGGTCCAGCAGTGAGACTGCTGAAACACAGCATCGAGCACCAAGCCTTAAATGATCCTGTACAAAATGGAACAAGAGACTGCAAACAGGGTTTACATCTTTCTCCTCTCTGAACATCTGTATTTCATTCTGATGCTTTTTGCAGCAGTTTTTAATAACATGCGTGGATCGTTCCTTGGTCAGTGCCACAATAGTCTTCACCACTGTGAGCCTCAAGTCAAGCATGATTGTAAACCTTTTCATTTTATCATGTTAAAACATCTTTGATTGCTAATTTAATTAGTTATTGCTCAGTATCTGCTACCTACCAAAGTATTATTTGTTATTAAGTGATGGATTTTATGGTACATTTAGGCCTTAATGTTCCAGCTTTTCTGTTATTATTTTAGCTCGTATACAATTTACCTTCTGGTTTCATTCATATATTATTGTGTTATATTACAAGGTGAGGGCTGTTTTTCTGTCTTTATTTGCATGCAACCTTTGATTGACTGTGTTGTGTGATGCTTATTGTTGATTTATTGTTTATCTCTCATGAGAGAAGCTGTTATTTACCTATGTATTACTTTTCTCATGCCTCCTACAGAATCTGTAGTGAGCTACACTATGTGCCATTTATGCAAGCAATCAGATTTGAACATTTCCAAAACAGTAAATATTTTTAAAAGACATTTCTGTGGTTGTGTACATTACTCCTCATTTTATTAAGGAGACGAAGTAGAATCATCGCAGCTATGTAGCAGCCCCTCTTATACAACACTGCTACAATGGTCGGTTATGACAACAACACTATGGCAGCTACAGGTTAATTCATTATTTCACACCATATGTGGTATTTAATGACTTATTCATGACATTTTTTGCAGACATTTTGCATTTTTAAATGGGTGATTATAAAAGAAGCAGTAGCTGTTTTGTTCAGAGTAACAATTATTTATTTCCTTATAAATAAAATATATAATAATAAATAAAATATAAGCCTAAATGTTTTACACTATTTAGGCACTATGGTCCACCTCTGCGTCTGGTATTTGCAGGTGTAGTTGCCAACCATCTGGTGCATAGTATCTACTCGTCTGTTCTGGTTGTAGAAAATCATTGCATCTGTTTTTTTCTTTGGGCTGTTTTTATCCACAATCTTGTTGTGGTGCATTGTGCTAAGCAGCAGAACAACCTTTTCCCTTTTTCTTACATAGCTGATCATGGTCGTGCTGCCACTGAACCCAATTCTGTGCTGTGGACCTCTCTGGACCTGGGCGCCTTTATAACACAATAGTCAGATAATCAGTTTTTGTTTCCAGGTTTATTTTGGTAACTTCCTGTTTTGTCCTGTGTATTTTGTATTCACTGACACTTGATTATCAGTCATTTAAATAACCAGCTGCTATCATCATACCTCAGTAGTCACCATGCTCATGCGTCTGTTCATGTTACCCGGTTTGTCCGTAGCACGCACCTTGTAAGTCTCCTTGGTTTTGTTGGAGATCATTTTGTTTCTGTCCTTTGACCCTGTCTCTGCCATGTGCTGTGTGTGCGTTGTGTGTAGGGATGGCAGCTGAAGCTCCATGACGCTTCCACAGGGTTCATCTGATTGTGCCGGAAAAATAAACCAAACTTGCGGGGCTTTGAAACCACACAGAACAGTGACATCCGATGGTGCACTGCAAGTATATCATCTGCTTCAATCAGCCTCCATGTCCTTGCTGTACTTTAATATGTACATAATAAAAAGCATAAAACACATTTGGGATCTTTTTGTGTGAGAGGTGCTTGTGTAACATTGTGAATAATAAGTAAAGTGATAGGGGTGTTACCCCTTAGTTTGTAATATGCGACAAAATAAACAAGTCCAAAACCAATGCACTGCTCTACATAACTTATATTATTAAATGTGCTGGCCCCACAGAACGTTAACTGATTTAGATTCTAACAGGGCAACAGAACTGGTCGGTAAACGTCGTTTAGCATTATTTTTTCGCTTCAGACGTCATCAGTCACGTGATCAGCGCCATTTGGCACACGCCCCCGTGTGCCGAACCCGTCTGCTTGGCGAACAAGCGCCTGTACCAAACTGCACACCCCTACTTGTGTGCGGTATCGTTGCGGAAGTACTGGATATCCTGGTTTTCATTTCATTACCGGACTTACTTCCCCGGATCTGGACATTAAAGCCTCGTTTTACCTAAGCCTTGTCTCTAAGCTGCACATTTGGGTCCTCATCTCGCTAGTCTGCTAGTCTCGCCTCGTTGTGACAGGAGATGCTCAGCAAGAGGCACGCTGGTGAAGAAATTGTTGGTGATATTGTGACCTGTGTGTCCCAGTCATCCCTTTTTCGGCCGAGGGGGCTCTGCTTTTTCGGCTGACTGAAGGTAAGCGTGTCACATCACTTTCGGTTCCGTATTAAGTCGCGACCATGTTAACTGGCGACCGACTTCCGAATGCCGCCCCGGTTGCTCTTAGTTACGGCAGCTGTTTGTAGCAGGAGGGAGGCATGTTAGCTGTCCACGCCGATGCCGTGTCCCAATGTTTTCATAGTGTTTAGTCATCTGTACGCGTCAGAGTCGCAGGCTGACGGTCGCAGGCTGACGGTGGGACTCATCTGAAACTCTGGGTTGCATGTACTGACTGACACTGTACCATTGGCCTAATACATTAGATTAACGTTTGCTTTTTTGTCCTTTATAATGTGTCTTCACACTGTATGGCTCTGGTTATGTCATATGGAGTAGATCGCAATCAGTGGTCACAATCAGATTGTTTACTATGCGTCTTTCCTGTATAACTCGCGCCCTCGTTGCTGCGCATTGACGTTTTAATATTGGTCCTGTCTTTGCCACAAAATCTTTTGATGTCATACGGAAATGCTCACGGACAAGAAAACCAATAGCGAGCACGCGCTGCTTATATGTTGAACTAGAGCAAACGTATGAATGAGACGCTGCTCCGCTTCCGCACAACGTTGAAGTGACCGTGACCGTTTGTTACAAACACGACACAAAAGACGAGTTAAATGTGAGATCTGACAACACAGTAACAACAGACACACGATAGCAGCTGCTGGCGACAACATAGCACATGAAAACACGTTATTAAACAACTGGATTTATCGTAACATCGACTCAAAGTGGTCGCAAGTTAACCTGGCTGCTGCTGTTGTTGCGCGTGACCACCTTATGCTTGTTAGATACGACTAATGCGGAGCGGTGAGAGACGATCTACCTGTGGCTCAGTGGTTCCGTATGTGGACGAACCATGGTTTGGGCGCTGTTGAATTATTAATTTATTTCTAACGTCAAACCAACTTCACCGCGGTTGACAGCGCGCACCATTAAAAGGCCATTAAAGGCGCTCCTTTTGGTTTTAATCTGCCATGGAAACTATCCTAACTAACCAGTGGTATTTGTGATGCCAGGTGTATTATATTTGAAGTAAACAGCCCCTATCGTTATAGTTGAAGTGCGCGATTCGTTCGATACTTAAACCGGTAACGGTGTTGCGATCGCAGAGAAGCGCCGAGAGACTCATTCTAGTGAACAACGGAAGACTGAGATCCAATTCTTTAGAGCTAACATCCTAAACAAACATACTGTAAACTGCAAAATATCAGAAATGATGGAATTTACTATGCGTGTTTGCAAGACTCACTGATGAAATGTATAATAACATAATTCGCCTATATTGTAAAACTTGGCTTTAAATAAAATGTGTTCCTCAATTTGATAGAACACAGTTCCTTCACAGTACTACTTAGTACTTCATGGACTACTACCACAGCAAATATGAACTTATTTTACCGCATCGTTTTGGAATAATCCATTGATAAAGTTTCTACAGTAATATGGGTTTATATATTATATTATAAATATTATATTTAACTGCAGCCCAGTGACTTTAAAACCCCAACATGAAGCTAAGGACTCAGATCCGTTCAACATCCATCCATTCATTTTCTAAACCGCTTATTCCCTAATGCGGGGTCACGGGGGTGCTGGAGCCTAACCCAGCTGACTATGGGCGAGAGGCAGGAAGATGAGCAATTGTGTGAAAGAAGAGGACGGAGCAGAACCTCCAGGATCCAGATGTGTGTCTATGAAGAATGACAGGACCAAAGATGAGCCTCAATCATTCAGTCCTAAACCTGGAGCCTCAGACTCAAAGTAGGAACTGATCTAAATTCACTGATATGAGCCAATGTTAGTTTATTCTCTGATCTTATAAACTGACTGAATTTCTATATAAACTTTATGTGTGTAGATTTAGTCATTAAAATGAACAATATTGTTTTTACACTTTTCTCACAAATTTTACTAGACTGTGAAAGTCTACCATTGGTGACGCACAGAGAAATATTTTGTAGGCTCTCAGTGACACTGACAGCTGTCGATTACAGAGAACAGCTGGAATCTGATCTGAGAACTCATCCAAAGTGTAAAACGTCCTCATGAACAGCAGCAGCAGGAGTTTGTGTTTAGAGCCACCGAAATGACTTTGATCAGAGAATTGACCAGTGATTGATGCAATATGAATAAAAAATATGTTTGTGCTTGCAGAGGTCAGCACCACAAACAAAGAGCAGAACCTCTAGAATCCAGCTGTCTGTCTTTGAAGAGTGACATGTCCAAAGATGATCCTCCAAACCTCAGTCATGAATCTGGAGCCTCGGACACAAGGTAAGGGACAGTTTCTTTTTTTTTTTTTTTTTTTGCTCTGTCCAGCAGTTTAGCAAGCTGCATACCAGCTGCTGAAACCAAGCAGATCTGTTAAGTAAACAATCTGAGCAAAATAAATAAGACGCAGGGATGTACCTTAGGCTAACACATTCATAACTAAACAACTGTTGTACTGTGGTTTACCTTGGAGATTAATACTAATACCAATAATAGTGTTATAGTGTGTGCACATACTCATACAAACATATACATATCATATACATACATATGTGCATTGTTATACATATCCCATACAACTTAATCAAAGTCATGACATACAACACCACAATTTCCATATTCACACATTATTGATATTGGTAGTGATAAGTATCAGTAATACTTACAGTTGGATTTGGAAAGTGTCCCACTACAAGGTTAGTAAGGCTGTAGCTTAATATTATTCACCCAAAGGGTGAGGCAGACGTTGGTGCATGAACAATGACACTTGTGGAAGCCAGGGTGATGTGAGGGGCTCGGTCACTACGCCCATCCAACAAGCAGAGGAAAGAATCCTAGCAGCCAGGGAGCCCACACACCTTCAGTTCCAGGAGGGCAGGTGTTGCAACCCAAGCCGCCCACACAGAGCCCCCCAGGCAGAGCTGCAGCAGCCACAGAGACAGCACCCGAGGTCAGAGTGGGCCACTGTGCGTCAACGCTGTCCGCCCCATGAGAACCAGGGGCAAACACTCCCCCCGGTGGGAGGGTCGGCCTGAAAGAGTGGAGCCCGAGGACCCACGGTCCGTAGGGAGCCCGCCAGGAGATGCCCCCGCGCCCAGAGTGGGGCCCGCCCGCAGTCCACCACCCCCATACGAGCGGAGCGGGGCCTACCCCATCGGCCCGACCTCATACCCTGGCACCACACCGGCCGGCAGCACAAGGCCAGCAATTGGTGGGGGTTAGCAGAAAAGAGACCACCCAGGCGGAAAACCGGACCATCGTACCCCGGGCGGAAAACCGGACCCCCCACACTCCAACCGCACCACACGCATACAAACTCACACAAACACAGACGCATACACCCACTCACATGTACAACACACATCATCACACACACACCATAAACTCTCTCACAACAAACTAGTCAATCATACGTGAACCAATGCACTCTCAGATACATTCTCGCTCCCACACCATTCGCTCAATCACATTCGTGGGGAGGGTAGGTCTCCGGCCTGCTGTCCATGTGGCCCCAGGCAGGGACCGCAGCTCCTCCCGAGCCCCGCCCACCCCCCCCCAAGCCGGGGGACGCAGAAGGCAGCAGAAAAGGTACCCCAGAACCATGCAAACCAGCTTGGACATGAGTGTGTGAAACTAAAGTGCACTGAAGGAGGGTGACACCTCCAGGAGCACGTAAGACTCTTTGTCCTGACAAAAGCTTTCATTTTTATTCAGGGGTCAGCTGGTGCAGTAGCATATTATCAAGAGTAGACTGGAGAAGCCGGTCAGGAAGGCCAAGTCTTTTCTTCCTATACAATCAGAGTTGCTCCTAGTAAACCACTAAACAAATATATATTCTTATTATTCTTATCATTTGAATATACTGTATCATATTGATATGATATGATATACTGCTGTAGCAAGGACATTTTCCCCACTGCAAGACAATAAAAGGTTTAGCTCATCTTATTTTGTCTATTAGTAAGTTGAGCTTTAAACTGGACAGTGTAGATTTAGACCACCAACAGTCAACCGTAGAGACGTACAGAAAACATAGAGGAAAGAATCTTCTGGTTCACTGTCCACTCTGTCTGTGAGATGCTGCTCTACCACAGTCTTTAGTCTCAGTCTAACTAACCTCAGTTCAATCCCGATTGAGCTGAGCTCAGCTGTAGTACAGTAGAGGACAGACGCTGTTGTCTGTAGTGAAGGCTTTTACTGTGAAGGAGCTGCAGGAAGCACTGAGTGTGTATAAATCCCAGCAGATCAGTAAATGTGATGCGGGAAAAGCAGCTGATTGCAGCAGGAGAGCTGAAGTCAGAAAAAAGACTCATGCTGATTTCAGACAGAGCAGTAGCTCATGTTTTCTGGTCTCTGGACCATCTGAGCTTCTAAAATGTTGGACTCATAAGTTTGGCTCTGAAATAATGTGTTGACAGAGGGAAGAGAAGGAGTCGTGTCCCTGTGGAGGAGCAGCCGCCCTACTGTGCTGTGTGTCAGGAGGTTCTGAATGATCCAGTCTCTAGCAGCTGTGGACACTGCTTCTGCAGACAGTGCTTCACCTCATACTGGGACCAGTCTGGACCAGACTCCTCTTGTCCCCAGTTTGGGAAAAGATTCAGAACCAGGGCTGGACTGCTGATGGGTCATGAGACCAGCACTGACCAATGTAAGACTGAACATATGTCTGTTGATGACAGATTCTGTACATTTTCTAACATTTAACATTTGACATTACTGAATAATTTGTGGGTCTGAAAAAAAGGTGGATATTTGAGTTTAATCTCCTTTTTCCTTTTCAGTAGATGTTGCTCTGCAGGAGGCTTTAGACAAACATAAACTCAGTCTGAGGAGCAGAAGTGAACGTGTGACTGAAGGAGGTGAAACAGGAAGTGGAGTCCTCCTCACCAGCATCTACACTGAGCTCTACATCACAGAGGGACAGAGTGAAGAGGTGAACACCCAACATGAGGTGAGGCAGCTGGAGACAGCTTCCAAGAAGAAGACCCTCCATGAGGCTCCCATCAAGGTCCACGACATCTTTAAAGCCTCCTCTGACACACACAGACCCATCAGACTGGTTCTGACCAATGGCGTCGCTGGCGTTGGAAAAACCTTTTCTGTGCAGAAGTTTACTCTGGACTGGGCAGAGGGCCGGGAAAACCCAGATGTCAGTGTGGTGGTCCTGTTCAGGGAGCTGAACCTGATCAGAGATCAGCAGCACAGTCTTCTCACGCTGCTCCATGTTTTCCATCCGACGCTCCAGAAGGTCCCAGCAGAGCAGCTCCCTGTCCTTAAGCTTCTGTTCATCTTTGACGGCCTGGATGAAAGCAGACTCTCACTGGACTTCAGCCACAGGGAGCTGGTGTCTGACGTCACACACACGTCATCAGTCAACGTGCTGCTGACCAACCTCATCCAGGGGAACCTGCTTCCCTCAGCTCTGGTCTGGATCACTTCCCGACCCGCAGCGGCCCGTCAGATCCTTTCTATGTGTGTGGACCGGGTCACAGAAGTACGAGGCTTCACCGACACCCAGAAGGACGAGTACTTCAGGAGGAGATCCAGCCACGAGGGGCTGTCCACCAGAATCATCTCACACGTCAAGACGTCCAGGAGCCTCCACATCATGTCTCAGATCCCAGTGTTCTGCTGGATCACTGCTACGGTTCTGGAGCACATGATGACCACAGAGCAGAGAGGAGAGCTGCCCAAGACCCTGACGGACCTGTACTCATATTTCCTGCTCGTCCAGACCAAGAGGAAGAGGAGCAAGTACCATGAGGGACGTGAGACAAGTCCACAGGAGCTGACGGAGGCTGACAGGGAAGTTCTCCTGAAGCTGGGGAGGCTGGCGTTCAAACATCTGGAGGAAGGAAGGCTAAGTAAGTGTAACATTAATGTGATCATTAATATTCTACAGCAGCATAAAGCTGAAGCCCCAATATTAAAGAGAAACACTTCACACACACACATAATCTAAAAGTTCATAGAGTGAAAACATCATTGTCAACATTCTTGTTTTCAACTTGGCAAACTCTAAATTAGAATTAGAAGTAGATTTAAAATTAAAATTCAATAGATGCACTGGTTCTAGTGTTGGTATAATAGCAGCCATAAAGCCAGTTTGCGTCACAGACACTTCAGATTTATAGACTTATATTTTCTATCATTACAGATTTTCTGAGTGTGGACTTACAAAGACTCATTGTAAAGCTGTGGCCTCAGCTCTGAAGTCAAACCCATCAAATCTGACACAACTGGACCTGAGTGAAAACGACCTGCAGGACTCATCAGTGAAGTTTCTGTGTGCTGGACTGGAGAGTCCTCACTGTCAACTGCAGACTCTGAGGTCAGTGTTTTTCCTAGTTCATGTCCCAGCAGCAGTTTTTCAGCTCGTCACTTCAAAAGTCTCCACTTGAATCAAATGAAAAGAGACCTTTGTCAGAAACCTGCAGGAATGATTGACAGTTTGTTGTGACTCTGCAAAGCTCAGGAACAGAGGTTTGTGGCGTCACACTTTAAATGTGACACAGCAGCAGAGACTCTGAGTAAATCATGTCTCCACATGTTTGAAGGATCTTGAGTCGCGTCTGATTCATCTCCATTCACAGGCGACACTTAAACATATGTGGGATGCTTCATTTCAGACAAAGATGTCACTTTGTAGAGACACAAGCAGGAAAAAGGAGCATGATTATCAGGCTGCAGACATGTTGCTACAGAAGGTTCTAGGTTCCATGTAGGACCAGAGGAGAGAACATCCATCTGACTGGGATCAGTTCTAAAGATGATTCACTTCATAAATAATGGTCTGTTTGGAGTTTGATCCAATATGAACATTTTCCACCAGACGACACGGTATAGTTCAGATTTCGAGAGAAATGAAAGGAATGAAAGGAACTAGATGAAGTCTTTGATTCATGATGTCTGGTTTTCTTCTGGTTCCAGCAGCAGCTTGTGAATCAATGCTAACATCAACAGGTTGTGCTGACTTGTGGATGATGTGTAGAAGCTGAGATCATGATGACACAACAACACAAGCACAAAGTCACTCTGTCCATTTTAGGCTAAACATCAGTGATGAGGACAAATCTGACTCATTATTAATGCTTTGATACACAACTTCTGTTGCTGTCAAATTGTAATTAAAGGCCTGCTGTATCTGGGATCTGTTGGGTTAGTTGTGTAAGGTCTTAAACCTTACCTTGTAAAGTACCTTGAGATAACCTTGTTGTGATTTGGCGCTATATAAATAAAATTTAATTGGACTTTAATTCTTCTTATAGATTAAGTTGGTGCAGTTTGTCAGAGATCAGCTGTCATTCTCTGGTCTCAGACTGAAGTCCAACCCGTCACATCTCACAGAACTGGATCTGAGCTGGAACAAGCTACAGGATTCAGGAGTGAAGCAGCTGTGTGGATTTCTGGAAAGTCGTCAGTGTCGACTGGGGACTCTGAGGTTAGACTCCATGTTTTAGTTTTGTCTGAGCTTAATGTGATGTGAACTGCAGCAGGTTTATCATGAGGTTAAATTACCTTCAGGACTGTTTAAAGTCAGTACGTAGGTGTTGACAAAGGTGTAAAAGAGAAAATCTGAAATGTTTGACTGTGACCCTTAGAACTGACTGAGACTAAATGAAGACACTTGTATAAAGCAGCTACAGATAATCTGCTTAGAAGCAGGAGAGAATAAGCCTGCAGCTTCAGAACAGGACACACAGAACTACTGTAAATAGATGAGTGATGCTCATTAATGATCATCAAACACCACAGAGAATGGATGATATTTGATTGGAGGAGGAGCAGAGAAGAGGAAATGAATCCTAGCTGCATCACAGAACCACAATTTCTCTGAGAGAAAATCATGACAACATCATGAGACAATGAATGGATTCAACTGACTCTCTTTTTTTTCTATTGTTTTTTTTCTAATCTTTTATTTTTATTCAGATTGTGGAGATGCAGTTTGTCAGAGATTAGCTGTGATTCTCTGGTCTCAGCTCTGAGGTCCAACCCGTCACATCTGACACAACTGGACCTGAGCTACAACAACAACCTGCAGGATTCAGGAGTGAAGCATCTGTGTGGTTTTCTGTGTCGTCAAGGTCGACTGGAGATTCTGAGGTCAGACTCCATGTTTTAATTGTGTAAGCTTAATAGTTGATGAGATGATTGTTGAGTTGAACATCAGAGAGAGAGTGAGTGTGAGACATATGACAAAGCAGGAGAAGTTGCTGCACCTACTTTCTTTCTAAATCCCTACATGGTCTGAGAAGATATACCATGTGAGATCCACTAACCACGCATTTCACATGTGTGATGATAAGTTCCTCCTCTTTCTCTGTCCAGTGTCTGAATGCAGAAACAGAAACGTAGGCCAATGAGAGCAGATGATTGGTCTTTAATTTGGTAGTTTATAAATCAAGGAAGGAAGGAAGGAAGGAAGGAAGGAAGGAAGGAAGGAAGGAAGGTAGGTAGGTAGGTCTCCCACTGTTAAAATAAACCTACAATTAGAATTATAGACTGATCATTTATTTGTTAGTGGGCAAACATACAAAATCCGCTGGTTCAAGTAATTTGTTATTTATTATTTATTTATATCTTAATTCACACATTTTTCTTTTAGACTAAGTGGCTGTAACCTCTCAGAGAGCAGCTGTAAAGCGCTATCCTCAGTTCTGAGCTCTCAGTCCTCTAGTCTGAAAGAACTGGACCTAAGTAACAATGACCTGCAGGATTCAGGAGTGAAGCTACTGTGTGATGGACTGAAGAGTCCTTACTGTCGACTGGAGACTCTCAGGTCAGGATTCATGAACTTAAAGATCACTTAAGAAAGTACTTAATAATGTAAAAAATTCAAATTACAAAACATATTACACATGCAGTAAGTGGACCCACAGACTGATGAATAAACTTTTTCATTGTGTGTGTTCAGGCTGTCAGGCTGTCTGGTCTCAGAGGAAGGTTGTGTCTGTCTGGTCTCAGCTCTGAGCTCCAACCCCTCCAATCTGAGAGAGCTGGACCTGAGCTACAATCACCCCGGAGACTCAGGATTGAAGCTGCTGTCTGGACTGAAGGATCCACCCTGCAGACTGGACATGCTCAGGTATGGAGACAAATACAGACAGTGAGAAGATTTATTCATTTATACTGATAAATACACGTGATTTTTTTTTATTTAAATTTTTATTGTTTTGTGTGGTGAGATGTGGTACATGGAAACATGGAAAAGAAAGACAAATTTTTTTGACATTAATCATTTTTCTACAGAATAACAGAATCAGAGGCTGTAATCATACCCAAAATAGTAACATAATAATACTTTTTGATATGCCTGTGTTGCAGTTTAGTGGTTTACTGGCTGTAACGGTGTAATAATTGATTTATTTAACGAAAAAAATTAACAAACAACAACATCATGGTTACAGTACAGTACAGATACTTAAAGATGGTAAGTGAATGTGTAAGGCATATGGCTCCTACACTGGTTGCTTGAACCAAAACCTAGGTTCGTAGGAGCAGCAGATGAAAAAAGTTTGTACCACAACAGACAATTACACACACCCACAAAATTATAAAACAGCTGCCTATATAAATTAACCCCAAAAAGAAAATTTAACATAAATTGTCACCAGCTGTATATTCACCATACAGTATGTGGCAGGTAATTAAACCAAAGTGTATTTTAAGGTTCTATTTTTTAACTGTTCTGAAGTGTTCTGCTGCAACTTTAACAAAGTTATTCAATCCTACCCCTATGGCGTGAGTAAGGGTGTCCTCGTGTATAGAAGTCACAGAGGCAGAAGTCTTTTGCTGTCTTCCAATGGGTGGCTCACCATTTTGTTTCCAATATTTACCAGTCTTTCATGAAAACCAAAAAAACTCTGCCTGTACCAAAGCAGTACACAGCAATACAACACACATACAGACCGTTTTAGTTTTAGTTGCAAAATAGAACATACTTATCTCTATGTAGGCTAATTATTAGTTAGTTATACGCGCCACATATAACAGCAGAGCGGCCTGGATTTCACATTCGAATACATCTAATTCCATTATCGTCAACCCTGAAACAAAACAAAATTCTTAGAATATTTGCAAAGTCCGTTGCTCACTGGCTTTGAATACTCATACAGACAAATTAAGGGTTACAGGAAGAGCGGGCTGTTGATCAGTACTTGACTGAGATGTGCTTCTCAGCCAGTCAGAGCCTTTGAGGGCGGGACCTTAGACCACTTCAGTGCTCTGTGAATTGGAACCGAATAGAGCAGAGGGCAAATAAATTGAGAAAGGTAAAGGTGTCTTTCGTGGAAATTATCAATTTCTTCTGAATGGTGGAGTTTGTGGAGTCATTCACGGCAAAGCTGAATCTGAATAAGCTGAATCACCGAAGTACTTTGAGTCTGAAGTATCACTGAAATGCAATACACACCATTGATGCGAGCAAATCACCCACCTAAACAAACAGTGGAGGGAGACTTTGGCAGACTACATTGGATGTAGCGTGTGGGAGAAGTATAAACAAAAGCAAGGCAAGCTAACAAATGCCATAGCTTGTAGTTAGCTACAAACTGCAGGCGGATGAGTGTTGGCAAATGTCGGTCTGAGGAACGTTATTAGAATTGCAGCAAATGACTGCACTTGTGAGCCTCCTTCAAGACTCACTATCACAGGAAGAATAGAGCATCTGGTGGCCAGGCCTACTCCCGCGGGACCCGACCGGGCTCAGCTCGAAAGAGCGACTTGAAGACGGTCCCACCACCTGCAGGAGGAGCTGTAGGGGTCCGGTGCCAGGTAGATTGGACAGCAGTCGAAGGCGGGAGCCTCAGCGACCCAATCTATGGACAACCAATCTGGCTATTGGGACATGGAATGTTATGTCACTGGTAAAAGGATCTTGAGCTTGTGCAGGAGGTTAAGTGGTATTGACTAGAAATAGTCAGGCTCAGCTCCACACCCAGCCTGGGCTCTGGAACCCAACTCCTTGAGAGAGGTTGGACTCTCTTCTACTCTGGAGTAGGGCTGGCGTAGGGGTGTAGGCTTGCTCATAGCCCATAGCTGTTTGGACCTGTGGACTCAAAGCCTGTCATGGTTGGTCTGGATGATCTGTGAGACTGCTGAGGCAGTTGATGGGTACCGACAGGCAAGCATACTGCAGCCCATGCTGTTGCGGGGGCAAAAACTCAGACCTGAAAAGAGTTCTGGCAAACCATTCGACCCCTCAGAAGGGGGAAGCAGTTCATCACCAACTCAGTTTTCAGTTGAGGTGGGGAACTGTTGAACTCCACTAAGGATGTTATCAGACGGTGGAAGGAGTTCTTTGATTATCTCCTCAATCCCTCTGACATGCTTTCTGCTGAGGAAGCAGGGGCAGGATTGGCTGATAGTAGAACTTCGGACACAGGAGGAACAGGTCTGGTTTGGGGACCACAGGATTGCGGCTCTGCTTTTTGCGGATGGTGTTGTCCTTAGCTTTATTAGGCCAGGAGGAGTGTGCGTTGGGGCGGTTTGCATCTTAATGTGAAGCGACTGGGAAGAGAACCAGTTCCTTCAAGTCTGAGGCCATGGTTCTCAACCGGAAGTAGGTAGTTCGCTCTCTCCAGATTGGAGAAGAGCTCCTGACCAAAGTGGAGGAATTCAAGTATCTTGGGCTCTTGTTCACTAGTGAAGGAAGGAGGGCGCGTGAGATTGACAGACGGATCAATGCGGTGACTGCAGTAATGCCGTTCCATCGTGTTGTAAAGGAAGCTGAGCCAAAAAGCGAAGTTGTCATAATCAACTTGTCCGGGATACAGTGCCTTTTAAAAGTATTCACCCACTTTGACTTTTTACCTATTTTGTTACATTAACAAAACATTGAACTTAAGGTTGTAATGTGAATTTTATCTGATGGATCAGAACACAATAGTCTACATTGGTGAAGTGAAAAGAATATTTTTTTTTTAAACTATTTTTAGCAAAGGAGGTATGTATTCTTTGTTATGAAGCCCATAAAAAGCTGTGGTGCAACCAATGACAGTACCTTCAGAAGTGACATAATTAGATCATGTGACACTTAGATTAGACACAGGTGGATATTATTTTACTGTCATTACATATACACACTTTTTAATGAAAGGCCCTAGAGGCTGCAACACCTAAGCAAGAGGCGTCACTAAGCATGAAACATGAAGACCAAGGAGCTCTCCAAACAAGTAACAACAAAGAGTGCCGGTGAGCTCTTTGAATTGGAGCGTAGGTGTCTGACGCTCACAGGAAGAGGAAGCGTGTGAAGCAATTTGAAATGGAACAACAAAACTAGGCTTGCAGTCTCACAAACACGTGGGGCTAAATTCAGCAACATGGTTACGTGATTGCGAAGGCGTGCAGTGATTGAATCGTGCGCTTGGTGTGGTCACAGCAAAAACAGCGTGGGTTACACATTGTTTAGGCCCATCCAGAGATCCAGCTATTTCTACCAGGTTGCTGATAAGATTTTGGGACCTACAATGGATGCGGACTAGTTCTCTTTATACATGTCACGTTGTAGGCATGGACTAGTCTACCCAGCTTTGTGAGATGTTCAGTTACTGTGCTGCCAGCTGAGTCAAAGCGTGCGTGGAAGCTGTCAGGGAGGGTGGAGTCATCATGGCTGACCTGTTTGTCCATGCGCTTATAGTCTGTTATGGTCTTGATGCCTCTCCACAGTGAGAGTCACCCAATGCGTTTTGTGGCCTTGGAGCAATAAAAAACGTGACCAGATGGCAGGCCAATAGATCACTTCAGACAAGCTCTGTGGCAGGGTTAGAAAATCACAGAGTGATTAGGTAACTTCCCAGAATGTAGGAATAACAAATAATGAATGATGGCATTGGTTTACAACTAATATGGACTTGATATGACAATATTTGGATGTTTATATTGTTTATCTAGCTAGCAATTAGCTTAGCGTTTATCGTTCGTTGCACATAACTCAATACCTGTACTGGTTAGCATTCATTGGCATGAATCCTTTGATTCCATAGAATGTTGCCTGTCAGTTAAGCCACAAATTATAAGGTTTTAATAAAGTATCATAGCAGTAGAGTCACAAATTTGTCGTGGGCTAACGTTAATGCAGAGGATGCTAAATGTTATCATGTTTTTTTGTTTTTACTGAGGTTGTGTTTGATACACCTAAAATACATTTATATAGTGCTGTAGTCTCCACTCTACTGTTTAATATGACGTTAGGCATGTCTTTAGCCAGTCAAAAGGGACCCAGTCTGGACCCATCTCTCCTATATTTAGGGGAGAAGGGGCCTAAGGGGCCCAAGAAAATAGGCTTGAGGCTCAAAATTAGGATTAGATAAATAAAACAAACACCTTCCTCTGGTGGAAATGAGAACAACACAGTGAGTGAATTATTTTATTCTTACTTGATTTTTTTCTGGACAATTGTTAAATAGTCACAGAAAGAGAGAAAGCTCCACAGTTTGAAATTAAATATAGAAACCCTTTCTTCACGTCACCTTCTGCTCTGTAGATTGCAAGATAGGGATGCAACTCCCTAGTTGTTGCTGAATGTTCATCCCTACATACTGTACAAGCCTTCATCTGAACACAGTCGTACAATGTGTGTGTGAGAGCCATGTAATGTTTATGTCTGCATGTCTCTGACCTCTTACTTTCAGGGTGGAGTCTGGTGGAGTCCGATGCTCGAGACAAGGTCTGGGAAAGTGTAAGTGTGTTTTTAATGCGATTAGCAGCATTCAAACATCTTCAAACGGTCATGAGTCATCATCAAACTACTCAATAACTGCAGTTGGATTGTGTCTTGTTCTCTCCATCAGATTTCTGTCAACTCACCATCACCGACACAAACACAGTGAACAAGAAACTACGACTGTCTGACAACAAGAGGAAGGTGACACGTGTTAAGGAGAATCAGTCATATCCTGATCATCCAGACAGATTTAACTGGAAACCTCAGCTGCTGTGTAGTAATGGACTGACTGGTCGTTGTTACTGGGAGGTTGAGTGGAGAGGAGGAGTTGATATAGCAGTGAGTTACAAAGGAATCAGAAGGAAACAAGACAGTAAAGACTGTTGGTTTGGACTAAACGATCAGTCCTGGACTCTGACCTGCTCTGATGGTGATGGTTACTCTGTCTGTCACAATAATATATTAACACCCGTCTCCTCCTCTGAGTCTGACAAAGTATCAGTATATGTGGATTATCCTGCTGGTTCTCTGTCATTCTACAGGGTCTCCTCTGACAAACTGATCCACCTTCACACCTTCAACACCACATTCACTGAACCTCTTTATCCTGGGTTTGGGTTCTTTAAGCCTGGTTCTTTAGTGTCATTGTGTGATGTGTTGTAGTTAGAGTTTGGTCCTATATTTGGATTATTTTGTTGATTTTGCTGATTTCTTAAATTAGATTATTTCTTTGTTAGTGGGAAATCTATGATTTCAATGGTAGGTCTATTAACATTAACAGAAAAATGCATTTCAGAAAAGTTATAAATAAATTGCATTTTCATGCAGAATTGCAGATGTATGAATGAATGGGAATGAAATATGTGTTTGATCGCCTACTGTATTTTTCAACAAAGTTTCTGGCTTCCAGGTGTATTTTATATAGGGAACAAGCTGACATTGGGAGCCCTGACAGCTGTTACCTGTATAAAATACACATGTCCTCAGAAGCAATGAATCGATCCAGATTCCAAACTTATCATTCAAACTCTAAGAGTTTGAATGATAATGAGAATAGTAATACAGTAAATCAGCCCAGAACTACTTAGGGAGGAACTTGTTGGTGATTTCAAGGCAGCTGGGTCCATAATCACCAAAAAAAAAGACAAGAAACATCTGATCAGACAAAGGTTTTGACACCAAATACCAAAAAAAGTTTTGCAAAGGGATGAAATAATTTAATTCATGCAAAGGTTAAATGTATTACTTTTTCGAAATGCATTTTTTTGTATTTTTACAAACTCACTGCCTGAACCCAAACAACAACCAACAACAAAATAATAATATAATATAATAATGGCTCTAAAAACAAGACCCTGAATAAGAAATAAAAATCGCTTCTCAATATAGGAGAAACCTAATTACAATTTAACCTACTAAGATAAAACAAAATCAGTGCGTATGCAGGAAACTAACAATCACTACAAACCTCAGAACCAAGTATACCTACAACAAACCGCCTTACTGACCTGAGATGAACAAGAACTCTAGAGGATAGGGAAAATGGGGAAACAAACCATGGAGATGGGATGAACAGGACATGACGAAACAGAGACACTCCAGCAAATAACACATACAACAGAAGGCCATATACACTGGGGATCAAAATTAGAGAACAGTTTATAAATAACTGAACCATTATAGAAAAATATCATTGCTGCTTAACAGGTAAAGGAGTTTTAGTCCTGTCCATACCATGCTACCAGAACGCCTTTTCCACAAAATAACTAAAGCATTTGAACAAATACATTATTTTGCAAAAAAACACACTGATCAACATTAACAACAATGACTGTGTTGTAACCTAACCAGAAACTTTTGTTGTAAGTTTCAATGCCAGTCAGCAATTAGTAGGAAGTGTACAGGCCTCTGCTCTGAATGACTTCAGCACATCTGCGGCTACAGGACAGCACTAGTCTCTCGCACTGCTCTGTTGTGATTTTGGTCCACTCTTCCTCCAGTCTGCTCCACTGTGCGGTGACTGTAGTGGGTTTCTTGGCCATAACTTTGTCACCAAGGACTTTCCAGAGGTTCTCTATTGGGTTGAGATCAGGACTCTGGGCAGGCCATGTCATTATTTCAATGTTTTCTGTTTCAAGGAACTGTTTTACCTGTTTTGCTGTGACTTGGAGCATTGTCCTGCATGAACACTGCGGGCTGATTGGATGATGAACGCAGGAAAGGAGCCATATGCTGTAGAAGAAGGTTCTGATAAACATTTGCATTCACTCGGCTATGTAGCTGTCTAAGAGGCCCAACTCCTGCTGCAGAAAACACGCCCCAACTGTGTCACTTCCATCTCAATCTTTCACTGACTTCTTTACACACTTTGGGTTCAGTCTTTCTCCAGTTTGTCATGGAACAAAATCTTTCCCATCTGACCCAAATAAATTAAACTTGCTTTCATCACTGAAGTGAACTTCCAGTTCTCTGTCCACAACACATGCTCCTCAGCAAAGCTTAGTCTAGCCTTTTGATTCTTTCTGCTAATGAGAGGTTTGGTCACTGCAGAGTGGGCTTTCACTTTCTCTTAAATGTCGAGAGACTGGATGACGAGTCAGATTCTTACCCTGTTCAGCGCTGAACTGGTGAGCAATTCCAGCTGCAGTGTGGAAACAATAGCTAATTGAAATTCTCCAAAGTATCCTGTCCTCTCTTGTATTTGTCTTCTGTGGATGACCCATCGTCTTGGAGGACTTGAATGAGTCTATGAAATTGTAAAGATTAAATATTCTGTAAATCACAGATTTGGGACGACTAACTTGTCTTGCTATGACTGATCGGGTCATCCCTTTGGCCTTCATCTGGAGAACCTGCAATCTTTCAGTCACTATAGAATAAAAAACAGACACAGTATCCCCCTCTGGTGGGGACAACACTGCTTCCCTGAGTATGCTGCAGAAATATCTTTGATATTGTTCTGTTTCTCACTTTTCAAATAAACCTACCATTGAAATTAGTTTTGACTGATCATTTCTTTGTTAGCGACAGGTTTTCAACGGGTGCTTAAAGTCTCTTGAAAATGCTTAAATTTAAAATTGTGTTTTTAAGGTCTTAAAAGTGCTTAAATTTCAGATCAAGTACTATACTTATTTCACAACCAACTGTTTGACTAAACAGTGTTGCCCTTTTTAGAAGAAGGAATAAAAATTTGCATTTACACTGAAGTGAGAGCCAATAAAATTATTTTTTCCACCACAGCGAGGACATCTGGGTCGACGCGGGTCGGTACTTGAGTGAGTGCAGTGCACTTGTTGAACTTTTACTGGCTGGATGTTCTTTCTTTAACTCCCCGCAGACGTCGGGCCATGGAGTAGGACCAGCGACTCTTTTTTAAAAACTTTAAGGCGACTTTATTTGAAGTGGATCCCTCTGACCCAGTACTGTGTGCTGTCATCTACCGACCTCTCAAATATAACAAGGATTTTGTTAAGGAGTTTTCTGACTTTCTGGCTGATGCCCAACTATGATTGTGTACTCATTGTTGAAGATTTTAATATACGTGTGTTGCTCTGAAAAACAATTGGTGAAAAACCACTCTTTAGCTATTATTGACTTTTATTCTGGTTCAATGTGTGGCTGGTCCCACACACTGACGGGGACATTTTCTGACCACATGCCCCCTTTTATTTGAAGTTGCCTTTTCCTGTGCAGCAGTTAAATCTGCTCCTGCTCGTCTGTGTTGGATTTTTAACTCCTTGGCTGGTCAGTTTTCTCCTAGTTTTAACCAGTTATATCCTCCCTCTGCATAGCACAGAGTCAGCACCACTTAGGGTTTTTTTTAATGACATCTTCCTAGCAACTGATGCTGGTGATATTATGATCCATGTTTTGCTTTTGATACTGTGAACCGCAACAGGAAGGACAAAACAGGTAAGACATCTAAGCAAAACAACATGGGAAATATTCTTTGTGTATCAGGAGTTTGACCTGTTGCCAGCTCTCCAACTATAAATAGGGAACATGAGTCAAAGTTCAAGGGACAGAAGCCGCCATTTTCTGTTAATGATAAAGTTACTGCTACTACTGTACTTCCTGGATATTATAGTTTTTGACGTGTAACTGAAGAGACGGACAAAAACCAAGAGGCCTCACTACGCTGCAAGTTCCTGGTTCCAAATATAGATATCCTCTAATGCGTAGCTTTTGTGAATTTAAAAGTGAAATTTGATTAAACCCTTGGTTTATAACATGTGTTATGATTTACTCTGAAAAACACACGTCATTAAGTTCAACTCCACGGATATCTAGTCTTTTAACCCAGAACGGGTTGTTGTCTTTGTGTTTTTTTTAATATGTCACCGAATGAGCCACATGATATTATACGTGAATTACACAAATAAGTTATTTTATTTAAAAAAAACTAGACATAAGTTATTTCAATGTATACATAAACATTGTGCCTCTGCAGATTTCACTTTCACTTTTAATATGTGTTTGTAATTAATTATTTGTGGATTTGGGAAACTACGTGATATACTCAACGAAGACTGCGAATATAGCAAATCTAATTGATATTGCATCTGCGTGTGATTTGCCGGGTGGATTTCACAACTTGTGAGCTCCGTGTACAATAGACGATCTTTGCACACCTCCAGCAGCCTTACGTCAGCCTCTAAGGCATCGGGGGGGGGGTCCGGGTCGCAGCCTCAGCCTGTCATCCTGTGGGCCATCCACCTATTTTAAAGATGGCTGATTTAGCTCATTTAACGTTTCGAGTTTAAGGTATCACGGGCAACCTTCACATAGGAGGCCGCGACCCCGGAGAAGGCCGCTGCTGCGTCCTTCTGTCAGCGCGGCCGTAACGTCAGTCACGCACTGACAGATATGTCTGCGACTATCGCACAAGACGCAGCTGGGAAAAAGAAGCACGTTCGATTCGCCAGCATGCAGGACGAAGACGACAACGACGATCAGGAGGAGGACACCCTGTTTGACAAGCGGAAGGACGTCGGACGGGGGCTGAAGAGTGCGCTGAATGCGGCCAAGAGGACGGCGAAGCCGGGATGCGACGAACGGGTGGAAGTGGTCGGCGGCGGGAGACCCGGATCCGGCGCGTGCGGCCGCTGGATGGTCTCCCTCGCGCTCTGTGCATCGTTCCTGGGCTTGGTAGCTACGCCAGTGCATGAAGCTAAGCTAACGTGTCTGCGCAGGCCTTCAGGGGAGAAGCTGAACTAGACAGGTTAAATAAGTTAAGGTGTAACTATGTTACAGACCAGTGGTTTTTAGCTTTAAGCTCCATTGCTCCTCTGTAGAACTGATACATGCGGGCAGTTTGTCAGTCAGCAGTTGATTGACATGTGGTCAGTCCTGAAGGAGCCTGTGCGGACATAGTTGGTTCTAGTGCTGCTGCTGCTGCTGCTGCTGCTGCTGCTGTTGATGCTGCTGCTGCTGTGTACAATCACCCTGTTGCTTCCTAGGGGATGAGCATCGCAGTGCTTGGCCCCACGCTGGAGGACCTGGCGGTGAACGTGAAACAGAACATCAGCAACATCTCCTACATCTTCGTGGGCCGCTCTGCAGGATACATGGGAGGATCCCTTTTAGGAGGACTTCTCATCGACTGCATGAACCCAAACGTCCTGTTAGGTTGGTTGTGAACCCCATCCACCTGCGAGATTCCACAGCTCCTCCTGCTTCTTATTTTCTAAAGTTTTCTAAACGGTGAACATTCACAGATCAGTTCTCCTCACACTTTCCTTCCTTTCTGTCTTTGCAGGTTTCTCGATGCTGCTCACAGGTTTTGGAATGTGTGCCATTCCTTTCTGCAAACACGCTCTGCTCCTCACCGTCTTCATGTCCAGCATCGGCGTCTCTATGGGTATTCTAGATACAGGTAAACGTTTTCTGGCTACTTTGCCATTTCAGCTGGATCATGTGTTCCAGGTACTTTTAGTAGAGGGACTCAAGGTTTAGTTGTTTGTTGTGGCCCATGAATTTTATGTTTGACAGCTTTTAATGATCGTGATTACCACCAATAAAAGTGTCCATTGATTAAGTCTTTCTTTGAGGAGTAACCTTTGACCTGTGCACCTTTTATAGAAGCCAGAAAGGATGAGTTGCTCAACTGTGCCGTTAGTACCAGCCTTCACTCTTTTCTGCCATTTTCATTCCCAGTTGAACTTTTTACCTTCTAAATTTCTTCAGTACCGCTGTTTTCGTGTGACTCTTGTTCCCTCCTCATGTTTACTTCTCTGTACACCAAAAACGTACATACACACAGTTGCTCCCTCCTCATCTCAACCATATCCTTGTAAAGCCTCCAGTGCCCGGAGTCTATCCCAGACGCCGTTAGGGTGCGAGGCTAGGTGCAGGTGAGGAACATTTGTTGTGTTCTCTGCTGGTTCCACTGGATCATGGATGGATTATGTCCATGTTTAGACAAAGGGTCAGAGATACTGTAGACGACTCCCCTTGGAGCTTTGTTTTTCCACCAGATGTTTCCTGCAGCACGATGACAGACAAAAGCTAAAGTCTCCTCTGCACTGAAATGCTCCAGGTCCTTCTCGTTCTCTTTTCGCCAGGGAAATCACTGCTCAGCCCTAAACACGAGTCCCTGCCCGTCACACGGCTTTTTGTAAAACATAATATTTTTTAGCTTTCAGCAAGTTTGAAGTCCTTTTTAAAGGAGGTTGTGTGTGTTTTGGATCAAAAAATAAGTAATACCTGCTTTTGTCCTGTTTTGTGTCAGGTGGGAACGTGCTCATACTGAACACGTGGGGCAAGCAGGCGGGCCCCCACCTGCAGGCTCTGCACTTCAGTTTTGCAGCCGGCGCGTTTGTGGCGCCAATCATCGCCAAGCTGCTGTTTGGACACGAAGAGAACAGCACGAGACCCATCTACAGCAACGCCACAGCTCCTGCTGTGACAGTGACAGTCACAGACAGTCACACCATTCTGAGGAGCATCCCCATCAGCACCCACAACTCCATGTGGGCCTACGTCATGATCAGCTTGTTTGTCTTCGTCAGCGCACTCATCTTCTTTGTCCTCTACGATCGCGTTAGCTCATCAAGTGACAAAGCTCACGCATCGTCAGGGAAGCCCCTGGTGGCCAAGCACCACATGGCCCTTGTGGTCCTGCTCTTTTTTTTCTTCTTCGCGTATGTTGGTGCCGAGGTGGCTTACGGCTCCTTCATCTTCACCTTTGCCAAGAACTATGCTCTCATGTCCGAGTCCCATGCAGCGGGGCTGAACTCCGTGTTCTGGGGAACTTTTGCTGCTTGTCGGGGTCTTGCCATCATCTTGGCAAACTTTATCTACCCAGGCACCATGATTCTTCTGAGCCTTGTGGGCTCCACGGTCTCCTCTCTGATTCTGTGCCTCTTCAGCAGGGAGAGCGTGGCTCTGTGGATATGCACTGCTCTCTACGGGGCGTCCATGGCCACCATCTTCCCCAGCGGCATTGCTTGGGCGGAGCAGTACACCACAGTGACAGGCCGAACGGCCTCCATATTTGTCGTTGGCGCAGCGCTGGGCGAGATGGTGATGCCCGCTCTTTTAGGCTTTTTGCTGGGGCCGTTCCATGATCACCCTCTACTAATGTACCTGTCACTCATCACTGCCACCTTCACCTCCATTCTCTTCCCCGTCATGTACAAGCTGGCCTCAGCCCCCAGCAGCCAAAGCAGAAAGCCTCGCATCAGGGGCAAACCTGATGCAGATGACAGCGAATACCGGCAGGCGCTGCTGGACTCGGGAGCCAATGAAGAGGAGGAGGAGGAGGAGCTGGACACTGAGGCTGATCAGTGTAAGGATGCAGACTTTGAGGTCATTGAGATGGACGACACCAGTGGATTTGGCTCCCCTTCTACAGCGTCCTCCCCTCCTGATGTCAGCTCCCCTGCCTCTAACACTGAGCGGCCAGAGCCTCCAGGAGGAGCCGCCTCCCAGGACGACTCCCCCAGTGGCAAACTGCTGCTCTCACTGGAGCAGAAGGAAGACTGAAACATGATCCTCATATGACTCCCAAGTGCTGTTGATCTGACTAAATGCTAGAAGAGCCACGCCTCAACTTGTCTCTGTTAAGTTATTGTTGTGTCCAATGTTTGTGTTGTTCTGATCATTTACTATACAGTGAACCACTGGATACAGTTTAATCATGTGCAGATTTCAACACTTCTCTGCATCTTCTGGTTTGAGCCTTTATGGATGCGAGTGAGTCTGCAGGGATCCCAGGTTTTCCTCTTGTCAAAATGTAAAACGCTCAGCTGGCAGGAATTCAGTGCCTTGATCAAGGACACACAAGCATAGTGAGTGATTCGGTCATCATGATGCCAATAACTGTGTGTCAGATGTGCATGTGCTATAATGTATATTCTTGTGCTATAATGAATCATGTGATTTGTCAGTGATTCAACTTTGGACTTTTGTTTTTAAAACAGAATTACTGAAAGATTAATTTTAATACACAGATTTTTTATTCTATCAACTTCAAATCTTCACCCACAGCAACGTCCATCGAAAACAAAACATTTATACAAATCCACAAATCCTGTGTCGTGGAACTGAAAAGCAGACGCCGACCGTCTTGACAGGTTTTTATGAAACATACAAGAACCATATGCACAAGGAAATAAAAGGCTCTTTAAGACATAAATTATCAAAATACAGTATTGCAACAGTCCCAGATTTAAAGAAAAGAACTGGACTAGTTTCCAGTTTCTGTGAAATGCCAAATCTGCCAACATGGACATCAGTACAATCAGGTTAATGGTAAATGGAACATGAGTGACATCCTGTAAGAGACTGCATTCACAGCTGCAGCGTTGCTTCTCTTCTACTAATGCACAGTGAGATTACGGGTGGAGCTGTACACGGGGTATTTACAAAAGCCTGCAGTCACCTAAAAATCCAGGCCAATAATTGTCCATTGTTGTTTTTATTTATGAGTGGCTTGATACGTGAACCTCCTCCCTGACTGGACTGCACTCAGTAAAGCATGGCCTTTTAACAACGAGCATGAACCCGGTATGCTCACAAAGTCTGCACAAAAACACCTGGAACAAATGAGGTATGAGTGGAAACCCAAATGGGTTTATTGAAGCACCATTAAAACTCAATGGACAATCCGACACTGATGGAGAGCGGGGGAGGGGGATTTTAGCACCAGATTAGCGAGTGGCTCCGGGAGCCAGTCAAAACTGCTCCACCAGCTGTCGGAGGTAGGGGACCCTGGATAGCTGTCTGCCCACACGGGACAGCTTGTGCAGAACCGGACAGTCCAGGGACACGCAGGGCACCTGCCGCTCTGCACAGCCGCTACAGTTCCTGCAGATCTGGGGAAACAGTACAAACAGAGTGGTGAGGAAACAGCCTCGGCACAGATGCGTCCAGATTTGAGTCTCAGTTCACCACTTGCATGTTCACGTTCTTTCAGTGCATGTACACTGAGCGAACAAGCAACATTATATCCTATCTGTGTGGGAGCACACCTGAACCCTGAAGTGATCCAGCTTCTTTTAAATATGTACTGTTACATATCCAAACCGATCAACATGTTGTTGAAGGTAGATATGAAAGAGCTGTGGCTGCTGAGTGCTGATTTTAGAATGTAGTCATCACTATAAATCTATAAGATGTTTAAAGTTAAACTAACTTCTTAGTCTTTGGCAGAGAACAGTAAAATAAAACATCACTTTCCATTCTGTGCCACTGATAGTCACCCACACATTATTAGACATCTGGAGCTCAGCCTCTCACCTTCAGCAGTTGCTCTTGCTGACTCTCCCACTGTCTCATGTTCTGGTAGAGTGTAACAGCCACTCGCTGGGGTTCGGCACGGCAGCCTGAGCACACGCCCAGCTGCGTCAGCTCGTCGCACACGGGGCAGTGGAGTGTGGTGAAGTACTGGGATATGGTTCCCTTCCTGCCCACCTCCTCTCCAGCCACCGCTGACGAGCAGGACACTTTTTGGATCTGGGCAGGGAGATGAGGGAAAAACTTTAACCAAAATTAATAAACAGTCCATGTAGAGAAATCTGAATATTTAGGCCGCATGGCCAAAAGCAGTCATGAATGGCAGTAGGAATGCTCTGCCAGCAGATGGCGTGTGTGCTCAACAGCACCAGGTGAAGTAGCAGCACCAGCAGCAGCTCTGCAGTTTCATGAGCCTCATTCTAGTGTCGGCACGACTCACAAGAAAAACTGCTTTGTGCTCTTTACATCCCTTTGTTAGTGCCCTTTTTTTTTACATGGCTAAAACGACAACTTCATGCCTTCCTGCTTCCACACAGCATCATGACACCATCATGCCTTCTCACCCTGGGGAGCTCCTGGTACCAGCTCAACACGTCCACTCCGATCAGCTGGAACATGCGTGCCAGCGGAGGCAGGATCTGCTTGGTAATGTAGTAGGTGGCGTTGAGGCGGAGGCTGGAGTCCTGCAGAACCTCCATGGGACGTCTCACCAGCTGGATCAGGGGCACGCCGGGGAGCCCGTACACGATCACATAGGGCACACGCTCGCCCACTCGTGGCTCCAAGCGCCGGTCGTACGCCATCAAACGCCTGAGACGAGTCAAACACACCATTAGCAGCCGCCTGTCTGTCTACTGGGAGCAGTGGGCCCAGACTGCACTCTCACCAGGATGCTCCCAACTGTACATACCTCATTAACTACTGTGCAATGACTCTGCTGCTGCAGAAGAACAAGGGCAATATTGCCTTCTTACACAGACCTCAAAAATATGATTTTTCTTTTACCCACTGAGAGCTGGGTTGCCTAGCAACAGACTTGGGTACTGTTAACGCAGGCTAGAGATCCAGACAATGAGCACGGTGAGAAAGGAGTAATTGGACTCACACTGAGGACTGTAACTGGAGTAGACAGTGAGCTCCTACTTCACCACACACAGAACAAACTGATTTGGATTAAACTAAGTTGTTTTGTTTGTTATTCAGTTATCAGCCATGCACAGCACACACAAATGTGCACGCACGCACACACACAAATGTGCATGCGCACACTCACGCACGCACACACACCAAAGTGAGGTCCTACATTTAAATAATGCCTTCTCTAGCCCCTTACCCTATGCCTAACTATCACAACTAAAGGCAGATGTCTAACTCTGTTCTAATCTGAACCAAAACTCAATTCTAACCTTAGCCTTATAATCACAATTTAACCCTCAAATAGGAAGTGAGGACCAGCCAAACTGTACTCACTTTGGTGGGAAAATGTTATTTATTATTTATTTCTCGCTTTGATACAAATAAACATGCACGCACGCACGCGCACACGCACACACACACACACACACACACACACACACACACACACACACACACACACACACACACACACACACACACACACACACACACACCTGGTGAGCTCCAGCGCAGGGATGCAGGCTCCAGGTCGATATGAGCCGCTCCCTCTGTACTCCTTAGCGAAGGTCAGGTCCTGCATGCTGGCCCGGCCGTCCAGAACCTTTGCACACTGATGCTGCACAAACTGCTTTACCTGGCTGATGTCCCGAGTCTCAAACAACAACTTAATGGAGCGCTCCAGAATCTAGAAAGGACGTGAATTTGTACACAGACAGAATGATGAAATTCATCAATTCAACACCAGTGTAAATGCAGAGTAGTGGGAACTAGAATGTAATAATTAGTGGGTCATTAAAACTTCTCTCTGACTAGAAAGTTTGGCCCCTCTGGTGTGGCTGTTATGGTGTACATCACAGTGGAATGGGCTGGGGGGAGTCTAATTTACCTTGGAAACAGCAGGGCAGCCGTCGCGTCGCACCGTCTCAATCCCTTTGGCATCAAACAGGGGTTCCTTTTGGTCGAGGCTTTCATACATGTAGCCCACATAGCGCTTCTTAGTCTGCAGGACGCAGGGCAGGTAGACCTGGGACACAAGGAACACATACAGCACCTGTACGTGGAAAAGGATGTCTGTGTCTGAAGCTCTACTGAAGCTTTACCTTCTCAAACTTGAGCTTGACAGGCTTGGGGTTGGTTGCAGTCACTGCCTCAGCGATCTCGTTGCCGATCTTAAAGGCCTGCTCCTTGGTGGCTCCCTTCAGGAGAACAAACATGCTGTAGAGAGCAGATGCAAAGCAGCTCGTTAGTAAGTCACCTGTCAAACAGGGGAAAGGCGCTAACACTGCCTACCTGTCTGTGTCGCCGTAGACGACACGTGCGCCCCATTTCTTAGTGTCGTTGACCAGCCTGACAGCTCTCTCCAGGGTCTCTCTGGCTTTATGCACGATGCTGTCTCCCACCTGGAAAGCACAGGTTTCACATGGTTTAGTTTACCAACATCACAGCTGGTGAGGGCATGCTGTCATGCCACAGACAGCTGGAGAACTGGTTTCTGTCTGGCATGCAGCACAGATGTACAGAGTTTGTTCCAGTCTCAGTGTTGGTGGAAAAGGAGAAAGAGGAGCATAAACATACTGCATACTGTGTGTGTGTGTGTGTGTGTGTGTGTGTGTGTGTGTGTAAACATTGCAGGGGTGCAGCATCGCGGAGACAACGGGACCCAACCCCCAGGAGGAGAACTTGCCTCCACGCTGGGCATCCTTCCAGAGTAGTTGGCAGAGGTGTAGCCGAAGGTGACATTAGCAATGAGCTTGAGTCCAAGTTGCCGAGCATGCAGCAGCCTCATCAGGGCTTTGTCGTGCTTGTAGGACTTCATCGACTGCTTCACCATGATCCTGGTGTTGAGGATTTCCTCCAGCATACTGGGCAGGACTCCCTTCCTAACAGTTGACTGGACAGGAAAAAACAGCAGACTCAATGAATGTTAAACGCAACGTGGCAACATCGTGGCTCTATCAGTGCTGGGCTGTAACATAAACCTACACTGATGAACAGAAACATTTTTACTTTTACAATGACATCACAGGATTTTCTGTGACTAGTCATGCTCCTGCCTGTAAGCCAGATGAGTGTTCAGAAGCAACTTCTACTGTACATCAAGGAGTTTTAGGAATAAACTCCTAAAACTTTGTACACTGCATTCACCAGCAAACATGCTGAGACACAGTACGGCCCTGATCCTAGATGGGTGTGTCATGAAGGACGGTACAGCACCGTGCAGCGCCATGTGCAGTCTGTTTATGAATTGGATGCTTTCTATTACAAAGAAAAGTGAAAGGAACACACTGGCACAACAAGAGAAGGCGGCCGTTCATCAGAGGTGCAAAGGTTCTGTACCTTGACAAAAGCAATGCCATTGGGTGACAAGGTGATGTCGCTCCGGAGTTGGTACAAGAGCTCTGGAGGAACCCGCAGGGAGGTGCAGCCAAACTTAAACTCGTCAGCCCTGAGACAAGCACAATCATCATTCACACATTCATTCTCGCGGTCACTGAGCAGATACACTCTAATAAAATACTGGTCTGCTTGTACTGTAAGTGAAAAATTGCGGCAACGTGGACTTTTTCAGCTAGATGGAGTATCAGTACAGTATCAGGAAAAGGAAACGTCAGTGCAGTCCCTCTTTAGAAACTAAAAATGGTTAGATGGATCTAAACCATTCAAATCCCAGGTGGTCGTACCTGCAGCCTGGTAACAGGAGCCGCCTTAGAATGACTCATCCAAAGACGGATGTCTCAGGTTTTATACATTGTTGTTTACACGGAACAGGCTGGAACTAGACAACGTAAAGCTTCCAAAGTAAACCGCTGATGAGTCACTTTCTACTCCTGAGTGTGTAGAGATGTGAACTGAGGATGTTGGCGTTTGCCAGGCACCATTTTCCCCGTTACCTTGGAGTAACAGCCAAAGGCATATTGGAAAGTTGTTTCTGCTGTTGCTATGCAGCTACAGCAGTATGTGCAAAATCTAGTTTTTCTAACATGCAGGGCTCGATTAAAATAATAGAGGAAGAAATGCAGCAGTGGAAACAGATGTTCCTGGCAGCAGGCTGAGCTGTGTCCTTACGTTCCCAAGCTGTCGATGTGGCCGAGGCAGGTGGAGAAGCAGTAGTTGTATGCGATGATGATGGACGGGTAGAGCGACTGGAAGTCTAGGACGACCACAGAGTTGCTGTAGAAACGAGACTCGGGCTCCATCACCAGGGGGATGCACTGCGGCGCCCTCTGCTGGGCCCGCTGCTGGATGCTGGGCGTCACAGGGATGTAGTTCTGAGGCTTGGCCAGACGGAGCATCATGGACTCAACACGGTACTGTAGGGATGCAATTCATACTCACATTTGCATATTCCGTGCATGTCAGCTTCATCAGTGCATGTGCTGAGTAAATAAACACCTGATAGAGTCATGGGACTGATATTTGTTGCTTTATGTGTCTGGTACCTGTGATCCTCGGGTCAGAACATGAAGGAACTGGATCCCAAAGAGTCTGGCCAGCTCACTGGTTCTGTCAATGATGTCGTGCTGCTGCAGAAGCCGTATGGTGCCGTGCACTCGGCTTACATAGTGGTCGACAAGCTTCCACCTACAGTGAGACAAACAGTAGCATTGTCTTGTAGACCAAAGCTTTAACAAGCAAACAATACAGGCCAGGTTCAGCAGGCGACAGGGGTTTAGCATCCATCCGTAGACAACCTTTGGTGGAATCATCCCCTCAGTTCACTTGTGTTAAGACCTAACTGTTCACTAGGCGTCTAACATGTTCCATATTTACAATGACGTATTGCCACAAACCTGTACAAGTCGGTGTTGTGGTCAAACCAGTCAGACAGCGTGCGGGGGCTGTACAGCGGGAAGCGCTGGTGAAGCACGTGGAAAGCCACATTCTCAAAGCTGTAGTTGTTTAATGTCACCTGGACAGAAAAGACGAGTACAGTTTTACTGTTTGGATACTGTGACGTACAGGATTCAGTGCTGTCATGTAGAGACGGAAACAGCCACAGTGGAGGTCATGCAGACACCTGCCTCAGTCTTCATCACCCTCCACAGGTTGAGGGTGATGCGTCCGATGATGTTGATCTCGGACATGGTGTCAGCTCCGTACTCATCCCTCTCTGCAGCGAAGCGGTTCTCTTTGGAGTCGCCTAAGAAAAAAGAAACACATTTGACAAAGTCTAATTCAGTCTCAGGTTCCATATTCACTGTGCCAGCATCAGTTTAGAATCTACTGGAGTTCCTGACAGTAAAACAAGAAATTACAGTTAAACGTCACTGAAAATTTACTTTTAAAAGCCACAGCTTCCATGTTTTTATCATATGTTTGGCTGGTTCCTTAAATGTTAGGCAGCCTAAAATGAAACCTTCACCTGGCACACGTGACAGCTGTTGACACAGGTCCACGCCAAGCGCTGCGGCCCGTTGGAGCAGGTAGCCCCAAGAATGCATCTGTACCTCGTAGCCCACCAGGATGTCTGGGTCGTTCCTGGGGAGGCACAGGCAGACTATTACCAGGAGGTGATACACTGTAGCATCAGACAACCGGTGTAAAGCACTGATCATCTTCATAAACAGACCACGTGTCCCTTCAACACTTCCTAACTAATATAAGCTTGCAGCTGTGAAGCTCTTGCATCCCACTCAATTACAATCAACACGAGCCCTTTATACACACACCTCCTGATGACAGTGACCAGCTCTTCAAACATCATCTTCTCATCACTAGCATACGTCACCTCCAGCCCAGAGACGCCAGATCTGACTAGCAGGGGAGCCGTCGCTCGTCCAGCTGGAAACATTCAGTACATGTCTGTTAGTCTGACTGTCAAACAGCTCCTATGGTAACATAAACTTTGTAGAATAATGTAAAACCAACATCTCTCAATACATCCTACATACAGAGGAAGAAAACCAAGATGTTTTTGTGTTCCGAGAAAAAAAACAACCCATCTGTCTGTTTGAAATTACTTCCAGGATTCACTAGCAGTAAACTGACATTTCCCAAGACACTACTGAGGATGTGTGCATGTGATGTACACAGTTTGTATCTGTGCATAACATGTGGGGACATTTGCATACAGTCATAGGACAAAACATGGAGTGTTACAGATGTAGCGTGGACAGAGCATTCACCTCGGTCAGAGCGATGGTCTTTATCCACCACGATTGCACCAGTCAGCTGCGTTCTGTCCCCGTCAGGCAGGGGAGCGTCTGAATTCAGGCAATAGAATAAGGCACATATGGGGTCAAACTCTGGATCAGGCTCAAGGTCACGCCGTGATCGTGCATGGAGCTCCATGCCCATCACCGTTAGGTACTGGACCTGAAAAACAAGAAGGCTGACATCACTAGTGTTCAAAGTGACCACATCAAAGTGTATGTATTACACATTACTACAAACATAGTGAAAAAGTCAAAGTGCCCAACACATTCAGCCTGCTGCTGGACAGGACCACACTCGTATGCCTTCTGTTCTCTCAGCAGCTCACCTCATGCAGAGCTTTGGCTTCCTGCAGGTTCTGCATACTGACTTTGAAGCCATAGGAGTTGGCAATGCTGGGCCCTTCTATCTGGGAGGTATCTTTCTTTGGTGCATTCAAAGCAGTAAATTGGTTCTGTCGAAGACGAGGGGAGATGTAAAATGAGCACAACCGAAAGGCTGACTTCCTGTAGGGCAGAACTCTACAGTAACACAAACACCTGGGCTGACCTTCATCTGTGTGCTCAGTAGCACTCTTCTCAGTGTGTCGGCCTGGCTGCTTCTTCTCTGATGGAGTCTCCGGGAAACAGGATTCTCTGCAGCAGCAACAG
Source organism: Betta splendens (assembly GCF_900634795.4). NCBI lineage: Eukaryota > Metazoa > Chordata > Actinopteri > Anabantiformes > Osphronemidae > Betta > Betta splendens. Next base: position 2,254,763 of record NC_040901.2, on the reverse strand, counting down.
AACACGAACAGTAAGAGACGAGTAAAGCAACAGCCTCAAAAAGAATAAATTAAATTTTGGAAAACAAATAGCTTTTTTTTAATTCCATTTGTAAAATCTAGTTTTAATGTGTTGCAACGTTCAGCCTGAGTCTATTGAGCACTGGCTTTCAGAGATGACGCTGCTGGTTTCTTACCGTCACATATGGGTGTGCTGCACAGTGGCTGCAGATCTTCCTTGCATCTCCGCTGCCTCCTGAGGAGAGGCGTGCTGTGAACGAGCTGGGGACTAGTCTGCTCCTCATCATTTACTGCTCTGTCCAGGGAACCAGAGAACCTAGGCGACAGTGGCCTTGGTGAATCGGCACTTTGCCTGCTTTGGTTGGGTTGGAGCAGGCCTGAGGGGCCGGGCTGACAGGACTGCTGCCATGTAGGCAGCTTTGGAGAAGTGGTTTTATTATCCTCAGCCTCACAGTCTGGATCCACAGGAACCTCATTCGAACATGGACTCACCTCAGTAGATTTACATCCTGTGTTCTTCAAAGGTGATATGACCAAGGACAGGTTCCGTTTACCTCTCCTCTGTGTCCACGTACTGGGAGAGGTCTTCCCACACTCCACCCTGACAGCTGGACTACAGGAGGCAGTTGGCTGCCTGGATCTTTCTAGGTTTTCCTCCTCAACATCAAGCTCATCATCCCCTTTCCGCAGTCGACTCTCTCTTCCACATTTTTGTAAACTCTCATACTGTTTCCTGGCTTGTAGCCACAGCTGCACACAGCCTCGGCTTGGTGGGTTCTTACAGGGCAGAAGGATGATCTTCTTGTCACCGGCTGGGGACTGATCAGGGTTCGCCTGCTCTGTATGACCCTCTGACATGGCAGCTCTCTTGGCTTGGGAAGATAAGGTGATACTGGCGGCAGGGTGCGTCATCGCTGAGAAGGCAGTCTTCCAGAAACGAAGGCCCTCCAAAGACAGGTCGCCACTAAACTCGTCCAGCTCTCTGGGAAGCCTGGTTGTCACCGTTAGCTTACGACCTCCGACCTCCCTGCAGTAAAAAGCGGAAAGTATTAAACAAGCAGAGCTGTTATTGCACCGTAAACATGAGAGTTGTTGCTTTACCAAGTACAGAAAAGTTAGCAGCACTAACATTAAAACATTTCTGACCCACAGTTTCTTATCCTGTGTAACCTTTTTGTAAATGAACAAATGTTACGTTAACGTTCTGTGAAGGCGCAAACGACTGACTATATTTCATGTCTCTAGAAACATGCATAAAAATGTTCAGCCACCTGCACAATGAAAATATTGATGCATTAGTTCATTTTCTTATTTAATGGGCGCAGATTAAGTTTAATATAACTTACACCTGCAAATGCAAATGTGTGTTTAATAATGGTACATCAAGTCTTACATTGGCTTCTGAGGGGCATCAGAGGGGTCACTGCAGAACGGCTCCTGGAAGGTGGCCTCTGACATCTCCAGGTCCAGCAGGGTGCTGAGGATTTCCCCCCGGCTTGGAGGCGACATCAGGGGCTTGAGGATGTGCGTGCCACCCCCCGTGCTCCGCAGCAGCTGGCTTGCTCTCACCTGTGACAGAGAGCTAATGGAGCGAGGCGAGCTGCTGGGTGTGGTGCTACCGTGTCCGTCGAGGCCCTCATGAAGCTCGCCTGTTGGCGAGCTGTCGTGGTCAACGAACGACGCAGAGCTTAGAGTCAGCGGTAGGACGGGGTCTGTGACCGAGAACAGCAGCTCTCTCCTCTCACACTGGAAGTCTTCAAATGGACTGAGGGTGTAAGCTTTCCCTAAAGAAAAGTCCCAGTCTCGACTCTTGACTTTCGGTGAGTCAGGACATGTTAGGTGATTGGATGCAGCTCTATCAAAGAGGTCGGGGCTGACGGGCCTTGGTGTGTCCCAGTGTGAGGCTCTCTGCTCCTCCCCAGCTCCAGACAGCCTCAGGGCCTCAGCCAGCACAGCATCCTGGCTCACATCACTCAGGAACTTAACAGGCAGGTTTTTATCCGTTAGCATGAACTGGCTACTGCTGTATGGGCTGGGGAACTCCGTCTGATCAATGGCATTTATATCAAAGGCATAATTGTGGGGCAGCTCTGGTGACAAGCTGTCCTCTATGAAGCTGCACCTGTCCATGCCTGGGTCAGACGGAAAGAGGGAGCAGTCGTCGGATATGTTGCCCTCCTGTTTCACCGTGACGTTGGACTGATTAGCCCCAGGCTTGACCTTCTTGTTTCTGGGCTTCTTTTCCCTGAGGCTGGGAGGTTTGGGGGCTGTGGGTGTCTGCTGACTGTTGGACAGAGCTCGTCTTGGTTTAGCAAGTTTAGCTGCAGGTTCTAGTAATGCTGCAGCCTGGGCCATGGCAGTGGAATGTGCGTCTGTACTCACTTGTAGAGGATGCAGCCGTCCTTCCCGTCTCTTCTCGAGAAGTTGTTTTAGAACGGTCAAACCGGTGTCGCCCCCAGCAGGACTCTCCCCATTCTTTGGGCCTGAGTTTGGGGGGGCTACTGTTAGCTGGGCATCATTACTGCTCTCCAGAAGGGCCTGATCAGCACTGGATTCCTCCTGTGAATCCTCCTCCTTGACCACAGTCTGGCAACCTTGGTGCTTCCTCTGAGCTGTTGGTGAAAAGCTTTTGCTGCTCTCATTGACTGAAGACTCACAGTCCTCAAACTTTGGTTCTTCTTCAGACTGCATCATAAAGTTACAGAGTGAGGGCACCGTCTGGAGGCTGCCCTGGCTGAGGGGGTCTGTGTTCACAGGGTTCTGAAATGGGGGGACCCCCTGAGAGGAACTCTCAGAATGAGGTAGATCAACATCTGAGAACATCTGTGACCTGTCTTCACAGAAGTCTGGGCCTTTGGGTTCCTCAGTCTTCCGTTTGTGAGACGTTCTAGGTCTTGTAGAGGTGTTGACAGTGGCTTCAGCTACGTCAGCTTTCTTTCTCTTCCTTGCAGCAGCATCACTCCCTTTTCTTGTCTTGTATTTTCTAGGCTCTACTTCAAATGGAGCCTTAGTGGCCTTCTTGCTTTTATTAATATTAGAGTCTGCTGTTTTCTTAGTTTTGCCACTTTGACGCCTATTCTGAGCTCTTTTGGCTAAGACGCCTGTGTTCGGCTTGTAAAAAGCTGAACCGAGACATGGGTCACTCAGTGGGTTTATAAGTTGTACCGGGCTGTCCGTGGGTGGGTCGCTTGGTGACCAGCAGCGCGGAGGCGTTGAGCCTATGGGGCTGGGGGATCTATCAGACAGATAGCCCAACTCCAGCATGACATCAGAATACTCCGTGTCCAGGTCATCCACTAGCTCACAGTAACACGGTCGGGGGGGAGGCAGGGAGGGGAGAACCAGGCCTCCCTGGCAACCTTTAGTCCTCCTGACCCTCCCTCCCTGCCTGACGCCTGTTCTGGAGGAGGTGCTGACTGGTTTCTTATTGGTGGAGGTGACCTTTGGCTTTCGTTTGGGCTGTTTCTTAGCCTTTGGCTCCGAGACAGGAAATTTGACGGCCGTGGATTCGGGAACCTTGGGCCAAAAACCTTTGAGAGGGGCTAGTTTGGTGTACTGCTCCAACTTGTTTGGTGTGAGCAAAACTGCCTGCTCCTCCATATTCAGTTTAGACAACTTGACCAGCATGTTCTTTTGTCCTTTGAACCTGTTGATGATGATGTACTTGATGATAACAGGGGGCTCCTTCTTACGCCTCTTATGGCATTTAACGTCCTGCCCATTGGGGACTGAGGTGTTCTTGACCTTCCCAAATGCTGGGTTCTTTGAGCGAGTGGAACCTAAGTGCTCTCCATCTTCACCATCATAGCTCATCTTCCGTTTGGCCCTCAGGGTGTATTTACTTGCAGGCAGTGCTGAAGATTTAGAACTTGTGGCTTTAGATGAATCTTGCACTAGGCTTAACTGATCTGCTACTGTGTCCTCAGCTTCCTCAGAGAAATAGGAACATAGTTTGGAGTTGGTGACAGTGGGCTCTGAGAGTGGTTCTGTGTGTTCATTTACAGAGCACTCCTGAGTCTTCGGCTCCTCCTTGGAGCCTGGAGGTTCCTCTTGAACAGGTCCATCTTGAATAGTCTCAGGCTCTCTGATTAGCATCTCCTCTGACACTAGCAGGGTTGTGTCCACAGTCACTGGGCCATCAGGCACCATGCAGGTGAGCCCATTGCTGATTTCAGATGTTGAATCTTCAATCGTGTTTAATGTCATTCTCTGCCCTGTAACTCCCAACCTCTTCTTGTTCACCTTCAGCCTATATTTGCGAGGCTGGGCCTGTTCTAGCTTGCTGCAGTAATTCTTTATGATTTTGCTACCAGCTTTCTTTTTACCGAGGCAGTTGGAGAGGATGACGCTGGGGAAGAACTTGTAGTGTGCCTCCTGCTGGGCCACGATGGTTCTCTCCATTTTATTGTCCTGATAGTCCTCGTACCTGATTTTGAGTTCTCCGACATCTCCCTCCTCACTGTCCTGCTCCCGTCCCTCCTCCTGAGGACCATTGAGTTCCTCCTTGTCTATGAGCGCTCGGGCTGTGGAGATGCTCCTTGCATGAGGGCTCTTACTGTCCTTCTGGCTTAGTTCCAGCTCTGCCTTTGCTGAGCAGTTCCTCAGCTCTGAGTAGCACAAAGAGAAGGTTCTGTGGTTCTGCAGAATTGACAGGCAGTTTGTTTCTACATTCTTTAAACCGCTGTACTTCTTCCTGCTTTTGGCAGCGTTTTCACTACTAAATGGGAAGCGGTCTAAATTTGTCTGTTCCAGAGCTATAGAGGTCTTCTTCTCATAGGTGTACAGGGTGCGGATGTCTTCTTGGTCCACGCTGATGGAGGACACCTCAGGGCAACTGGCTATTTTGCAGGGGATAGGGTGCTTAAGTGGAGGGATGTAGGGGATTTCTTTACTAACCTTGAAACCGGGTGAACATTCAGTATTGCTGTCCTGGCTGCTCTTTGATTGAAAGTGCTTGTCAAGTGTTTGCTCAGTGCCCAGTGCCTGAACTGGACTGTGCTCAGGATGCTTACATTCCAGTACAATCTTAGCTGAGGAAGGTGGTTCAGGGTGGACAGTCTTCCCAGGGAAAGGATTTCTTTTCCCAAGCATCTTTTCTGTCACTAGGAGAGAAGACTGGCCCCTGGAGCTGCCATCGGTTAAGGACGAGTCTAAGGGTCCAACATTAGAGAAAAAGCACCTCAATAACAATCATTAGACATTTGGACAAAAACACTCAAACACTTGCTTGTCTTTTAAAATAAACATTCTATTACACCTACATTACCTTCAGCTTTGAACTCTTCTGGTTTTAAAAATGTCAAATGAAATAATATGTTCTGGCTATAACAAATTTAATTTATTTGCTTCTACAGACAAAGTGCATTACATTTACTGCAAAATGTATTAAGAGTAAATTAAAAATATTCAATTAACTAATTGATAATATACTTCAGTAATTATCTGCAACCCCAAAGGACCCTTATATGATCAAATCAGACTCATAATATTAAATCACAGAGCGACTGTAATTGTGCAGCTGCTGTGAGATGCGCCTCAGTAATAGTAGACTGATGCATGGCTTGTCTCAGTAAGTGTCTCACCACTGCTCTCATCTGCTGCTCCATCAAGCTGGGGGATGGACAGGTTGGCAAAAAGGGAGTTTTCCCCACTCCACTCCATGTCTTCATCAGACTCACTGAAGCCATCCTCTGCCTCCTTCATGTTGGGCCTGCAGACGCAGGAATGGACAGCTCTCAGTGGGGACCCTTTATCTGGCTGCTCAGGTCATTTATCACCACATCATAACAGAAATGTTAATAGATGTTAACAGATGGTCAGGATGTCCAATGTAAAAAGTGACCTAGAAATCAGTCATATTTCTGTATGATTTAAACTGCTCTGTTTCTTAGTTAGTTTCCGGGTTCTAGCTAAACAGATGAGGTTTTGGAATGTTTTAAAGGCAATGTTTATATTCTCATTTCTATTCAGCAGTCTGTAAATTGAGCCGTTTCTGTGTTTAAACAAAATGAATACAACTATAATCCAACAGTGATGAACCTGCCTCAAAAAGGATGAGTGTTCAGGGGCCTCACTGTCCCATCGCTGTGACATCATCACACTGATCTCGGCCTCTTCCTTGTCCAGGTCAGGTCCAGCTTCCTCCTCATCACTGTTGCAGTGGTAGCTCCTCGCGCCAGGAAGGGTGCGGGTTTGCAAACTTTGCCTGACAGGTGTTCTGCAGAAATCATCATCCTCCAGGCCTGCCAGCAGATCGATGACAGCGGGGTCCTGGCTGCAGTCTGCATGAATAAATACAAAACTATAACATATAAGACGTAGTGTCTTAGCCAGGCATGTAATGCAACAGGTAGTAAAGTAAAAAACTGGGACTGACGGATGGTTTCAAAGGTTGCACATATTACTTAAATACAACATTTAGAATATGGTCTCAAAGGCAGTTATTTAATCCAAACAGAATCTGATACTCTACCTAACAGGGGTGAGTGGTTGGATGCCTGGGAGAGTGGGAGGAAAGTCTGACTGTTCTCTAGGAGGCTTAAAATGGCCTCCTCATTAACCACGGCTTCATCTGGAACCACAGCTCTGCTCTGTGAGCCTGAGAAGGAGGGAGAAGGAGAAAGACTGAGCATGTCTGATGCATCTTGTTGAACAGCCAGACCTCGACTCAAGTAACGGAACAGCTATTTCAGTCATGCCCCTGCTGAGGTGTCGGCTGGGTAGTCACCACCACACCAAACACTCACACTAGAAGAGAAGCATTCTGACTTCAATTACTGGCCTCTCCTTTAATGAGCGCAAAACCTTTTCACCCTAATGGAAGAAGGAGCAGTGGGGATGAAAGTACAGCATGCAGTGTGTTAGGGACACCCCTTTGCTCAGACACCGGCTTACTTCAAGCTGACAGCCAACAAACCAACAGTCTTTTTCAAATTAAGTTAAGCTACTGGTGGTTTAATAGAGGCCTGGTCTGCTGGTCATCATGAGGGGTAGGATGCGACTTAATTACTCCCACAATGGGAAAATTTTTGTTTAAGGCAGCAGCATGATGGCGAAAAAGAAAAGTAAAACAACCCCAGTAAAATAAATGTGCAAAAGGAAAACAACAGTAATAATAGTACAGTAACAACAACAGTAATACTAGTAAATACTTGTATCAAGAATACTTGTACATACATCAGTAAAAGGTTATGCAGGAATAAAGTATTCAATGTTGTCTCTGCATGCCCTACATATTCACAGTAGCAAACATTATCATAGGGGCAGTGGAGACCTGAGACACTGCACAACAACGGATCGTGAAAAGTGTGTGTCACTGCAGTGATATGTTGTAGAGCCTGAAGGCTGTGGGGAGGAATGACCTGCGGTAGCGATCCTTCCTGCACTGTGGGTGTAACAGTCTGGTGCTGAAGGAACTGCTCAGAGCCTCTACAGTGTGGTGCAGGGGGTGGGAGGGGTTCTTAAACATGGATGTTAGTTTAGCCAACATCCTTCTGTCCGCCACCTCCTCTAGTGACTCCAGTGTGCAGCCCAGGACAGAGTCCGCTTTCTGAACCAGCTTGTTGAGTCTCTTCCTGTCTCTGCCTGTACTGCCCCCCGCCCAGCACACAACTCTATTGTTGTCTATTGTTGATTTCTGCGACAACAACATATATGAAAACAAATACGAATACTTTGAATCTGTGATTCCCAACAGTAGTTCTTCCTCACCTGGCTGAGAGTCGCTGTGGAGCTCCACAGCATTGGCAGGAGTCAGGGGATCAGAATGGAGACTAAGGTCACCAGGAAACTCCTCTTGCTCCTCTCCATCACCCTTGGTCGAGGTCTGAGTGCTGGACATTTGAAAAAGATCAAACTCAGCATCAGTGTCCAACAACTGTCACAGCACCTACTCCGCACTCCCAGGTGTGTTTAAACCACTGACTGCAATAGAACCCCAGCTGTAAATGGAACAGAACCTTTAATGCAATGCAGGGTCACATTTCTGAAGAAACTGACACATGTCCCACGACTGTTCAAACCTTTGCACTGAATTAGACCTAATTATTAGTTCAACCATCTAACACAACTAAAATATCAAAACTGTGTTACCTGACAGACAGCAAATGACCTTCTGTAGTCTGCTCTCAAGCAGTCATGTTGTATGAGCCTCAAATGAATGAAAGTGCTCGGTTTGGTGTGTGTGTGTGTGTGTGTGTGTGTGTGTGTGTGTGTGTTTGTGTGCGTGTGCGTGGGTGCTGTGGATTTGGGATCTGCAGACTGAATGAATGGAAACCGGGCAAGCAGCCAAGCGTGCAGATTGCTCTCAGCTCGACGCCGCTTATTGCACTCAGTCACCCACACAGCCATGTTGCATCACCTTGCAGCTCACTGTTCAGTGACACTAAAATATTACAATACTGTAAATGTGGACCAGACTAACATCTGCTGGAAATGGGAACAATTCATCAGAATGGTAGAAACAAAAATCAATAAGCAGTTATTCTTAATAAACTTAACCTATTATCTTTTTAAATGTCCTGCCCAGCAGCTTGAGTATTGGACTAGACGTGAGGGTGAAGCCAGTGTGTAAAGTGTGCAAACAAAGTATCTCCAGTATTTACTAAAACACAGCAGTTCACCTGTGCATGAACCTGTCCATTCAAGCTCCTAGCAAGCAAACATAAGAGAGAACTCCTTCATCAATAGCATGTAAATATACACATCTCATAGGACTGTTGTTTCTGTTGCTGAGACTTTACTGTAGTCAGAAGGTTTGTTCTTCTGGGACGCTAAAAGAAAAAGGCTCCAGAGAGAGTTCTGCTGCTGTCTGGCTGTCTCTTAATTAGTCTACTAGCTAATGACTTTAGAGGCGACAAGGGAGGAGGCCTGGCAGGCATCATGAGATTGCTGCAGCGATTAACATGTTTCACTTAGGAGCCGCAGCCCCTCGCAGACTTCACTGAGCAGAGGCACTGTAATAATACGACCCTGCTTACTAACAAACTAACTCACTGACGTCATTGCTTGCAGAGGAAGGAGAAACTCACACGTCAAAGTTGTTTTCTTTCAGAATCTCCTTCAATCTCTTCATGAAGATCTTCTCGCTCTCTGTTAACGTGACGAACCCGCGATCTGAAACGCATCACACCGAACAGCTTCAAGACTAAGTTATCATTCCTGCAAATACAGACAGGTTCGAGACTCTGTATTCTTAGCAACGACTACACCGTTCTTGATTAGTAGCTGTCATAGTACAGTATGCAGCAGTAACACACTAAACTAAAACTAGAACCAGGACTAACCCCTTTGACTGGGCCTGTGTCTCCTTACTCTGTTGTATTTAGAACTTTTAGAACTTTAATGTAGGTCACTTCACTACAAGCACTACTGCAGAAAATTAGTGTGTGATTATTTATCATCCTTCTGTGGCAGAAGAATGCTCATGTGGCAGAAAAAAGGACAACGTTCCATCACCAATCACCAAGAAGGCTGTTTCTCAGATGTACTTGGGTGATGAAAAACACAGAACTTTCTGTTCTTCCTCAACCTTGTTTAAGTTAGTGAGTCAAGTTAAAACCACTAAACTCTCCTAACTGCACATTTAATGAATGCCACATGGTCCTCATGCATATAAACAAAAAGCACTCACTACTCACAGCCAAGCTGCTAAAGCTAAAGTTATGAAGCAGGTCAAACAGAAGTTCCAAGTTCCTGAGATGTCTTTCACACATTGAGCTCATCTGGTTTCTATCTATTCCTCCACTAACCTGCCATGTTAGTTCTACTGTACATGAGACTAACTTCATCCTCATCTACAGGTACCATCAGACTCAGAACCATCCTGTGTGTTCAGTTACTGTTGTAGTTGTTGTTCTTTTCAGTCTTCTCCATATTGAATTTTCTTGCCTTGTGATTCCGGCGTTTCTATCTGGGAGGCCTCGTTCTTCTCTCTCCTCCTCTGCTTTTCATCCTCCCAAATAGCCTGCAGGCCGGGGTTCCTGCCAATCTGATCTGCATTAAGAGTGGGTTTATTTACAACACAGTAAGTCATCAAACAACACCTGTACATCACATTTAACTGCTTTGTGTGGCATGTTAACCCTACAGCAAAAACACTGCTACATGACAAATATAGTACATGCTTTAAGTTCACTGTCTCCTGTAGCACGTTACAAATCAGAATAAAATGTATGACCAGTGAATTTACCAATAAAATAAAGTGTTTTAATGAAACTTTTTTTAAACTTTAGTTTTGACTTCAGCAGTGGTTTACCAGCACAGCCCATGTAAATAGCTTCAACTCCAAAAATCCACACTGGCAGCTCCAGTTGTGGTTTCAAACTGACCACTGTTAAAGAGCTATGTTCTGTTTTCTATGGCCAAAAATATATTTTACGTTACCGTTATTAATTCTTGCCCTGAAAGCCCATTATAGTGTGCAAAGGAGCAGTAAACAGTGAATGAGTTGTGGACTTACTTTCTATTTCCAGGCGGTTGAGTATGTCCACAGCCACAGCATCAACCTCCAGCTCACAGGTGCTCTGCTTCTCAACCTCATCCAAAACTAAAGAGCTGCAGGAAGCAGGTTCGTGTGCATGGTTGTAAGCTCGGACTGTTAATATAATACTATCACAAAGACATTTAAATTCTAATCCTATTTACGTTGACTGTGTTTTGTCCCTATTGAGGTGTGAGGCAATGAATAATGAGTAAGTGAAATAAACAATTTACAACAATCTGAACGTAAGAAATTATCAAAAGCACTGGGTTGAGCTTTCGTTGTCAGAAACCTCTTAACTTCTCAGACGGTGAGACTCACCAGGGTAAAGCATGCTCCTCCCAGTGGGTATGTGTGCCCCCCACAGTGCTGTCATTAAGCCTAGATGTGCAGGGGCTCTTCCAGGGGCTGTTTCTGGTGTGACTGCTGGGAGTTTGCCTGTCTGGGAAAACACACATACACCATATTGTAGAGTTTCCCTTTAAGATCACTGCAGTATGTATCTGTCAGGCTATCTAATAATCTGAACGAGAAATTACCACAAGTGTATTAAGCAACTTACAACTTATCATCAGCAAGGTAATGTAACTGCCGAAATTCCAAAAAAGCAAGTGATTGCAATGTTGTTTCTGTAATATTAGCCATGGCCACTGAAAATCAGATCAACTCACAATGACCCAAAATTATTTTTAAACAATAGCAACTGCTACTGTTGACCTCTACTCTGTTCCAGCTGTGTAATGGGACTTCAACACACATTAAGAGTTCACTTCATCTTAAAATGCTCCACTGGTCCAGCAGCAGTTTTCAGATCTGGACTTGATCGGAGATTAGGAATTTCCTTTTAAGTTTGAGTTTGAGGAGGGGGGAGAAAATGTAAGCAGGTGTAGCTATTATTGGGGTACTTTGGTTCTGTGTGGCGCTCCAACAGTGAAATCTGGCTTTTGTTGGAGGAAAGTCAAGCATGAGGATTTTGAAAAGGGAACTTTATTAAGCTAAAGTGTGGAATTTCCTGTCTAGAGTCATTAACGGCCTCACATGTGAAGGCAGCCCTCCTGGTCTGGATGCTCTCTTGGAGAGAGACAGGCCTGAGATTAGGATTAAACTGGTTACCTGGGGTTGAGGCTCCATCAGGAGCAGGTGGCGTTATTGTTAGTGAAGGTCGGGTTCAGGAAACCCTCTAATGGCTCCACCGTGAGACTGATGAAGTCTGCACCCACTGAGCACACAGAGTGACTAGCCAAGTCTATCAGTGGTCACCATACCCCAGTCTCTTGATATTTTAGACAGAATCGTGACTACTGTTTGTCTCTCAAGTATTAGTGAGTTACTCATTCATTCAAACAGCTGCCAAACAATATTTTGCACTTTATAATCAATGTTTCAATGTGGACAGAGGTAAATGCAATTTAGAACAGGAATGGAGAATAAATCATGGTCAATGAGTGCTTATAATCGTGGGACAACTATAAATAGATTCAACTAAATACTCCAAAACTCAGGGAGTGGAGCACTTCTGAGCTGGTGGTCAGAGAGTAACACAGTGAATGTGTGACAACATGATTTCTCCGCATTGAAGTCACACCTGTCCTCAGATGTTACCTATGTTGTGGCTCCTGCGGAACTTGACAGCTGCCAGATAAACCAGGTTCATGCCGTACAGGTTGTAGTCCATGAAGAATTGCAGCAAGTAGGGGATGTGCCCCTCGTGGGGCTGGTAACACTTGTTCATCACTGCACCGCTTTGCAGCAGCTCACACACCCTGCAACAAAGACACTGTGGTCCCTTTATCCGAGTGGCTGACTTGTTTAGCATGTAGCTAAACAAAAAACTTTGGAGCTGTAATGATTCAGTGTGATCGTCTCCTCTCTTTAATTAGCATTTAATGGTTAACTAAGAAGCAGATAATATTTTCCCATATCAAACCTTTACAACAGATGTAGATTCACAATCCCCCCCTAAAAAAACGCTTGAGGTCACGTGTGTCCCAACTCACTGGGTTGACACCTCACTGCTACTTAGATAAATTCCAGAGGAACCAGTGCAAGTGTTTCCCAATTTTCTCTTTAGCTCTCTTTTTAGCTGCATCTCTCTCCAATGTTTTTACTCCTAAAGCTGCTTTCTGTCATTCTCTGACTGACAAATAATTCATGCACATGCAAAGACAGCAAGCACCCAGGCTCAGTCGATATAAATTCACTTTAACGGGCAGAGATTGATTTTAGTTTAGTGGGCTTGCAGAGTCTGGTGATCAACAGCGCCGAAGCAGAGGGTAAGTCCACAGTAACTTTACCTTTTGACCATCTGAGGATTGTACAGATAGATCTTCATAAAGTGCTTTTCCTTGGCGTGGTAGCCATAAAAAGGCCTGTGAGAAAAAGAGCAGACAGGGGGCTTCATCACTACATGGCACATCTGCAGCATTTACCGTCAAAGCCTGTATAATATTTGAGGTGTTTCAGTCATTAGGGAAGATCTAATTCAGTATCATTGTGAAACAAGGATCATTCTATTCTGGTAATTTGTGGGTTTGAATAAGTGAGAATCATAGCAGTACATAGAATCTTGATGCTTTTGACGAATTTATATAAATGTCAAATATTGGTATTAAAAATGTGAAAATTGTGTATTAACACTATATGAACTGAATGAATGTTGAATGTCGTTAGGAGAGTCAGGTATGATAATATCTGTTCTGAGCTGCAAAAAGTATTAAAAAAAATAGGAATATTCTTTGTTATGGAATTTAGCTAGTTCGTCACTTACATGCCCGAGACCAGCACCACCTTGAAGATGTGCTGGGTGCTGGAGGCTGGGTTTCCCATGGCAACGTTGAGGGCCCTGTCTATGCTGAAGGCCACCCGCCGCATGTAGCGCTCCGGCTGCTGTCCGTAGCCATCGTACGGGACGTAAACGTAGGGGAACACGCCGTGAAGATGAAGACACGTCTTCTGACCTGCCACAGAAACAACAAATCCATTTGAGAGTCCTCGAGTTTTATTCTACATCTGTGCACGCTGAACTCTGTATTAGACTGGATAGACTTGAGTCCAGTAAACCATTTTCCCTTTGTACACTGTGTGACTGCATGAGTGCAACAAAAAGCCTGTGATGGCCTGACTTCACCTCGATCCCCAGTGAAGGAGGCTACCACTAGGCTGTCTACCACTCTCTCTTTGCGTCCCACACTAGTCGTCAGCTTGCCAGTTGTTCATCAGTCCACTATGCACCAACATCTGCTGCTAAACCTACGGTGAAGGCTCCAAATAAGAAAGAATTTCCTCAATTCACACACGGATGCATCTGAAAGCTGCCACATTGGCGACAAAGGCAAGATGGAACGTAGTGTTTATAGACAATAAGGGTCTGCTCAGACGGAAGGGACCAACACATGCTGGAGCAGGCAGTGGTATCAAGCATTCGCTATTGACTTATTATTCTGGGATGTGTTGCTGTATTTTTACCTCATTTAAATCCCATTGGTTCCAGTAGGACACTGCTTTTGGAGGCACTGTCAGCAGCAAGTGTTAGTTTGTATCTTGTCTTAACGTCATGTCAGCTCGTAGCAAGACCTGAACATGAACAAGCTGCATGGAGTGTTTAGAAAATCTCAAGAGATGTTAGAAGTCTGTCTGAAAAAGAGAAATTCCTCAACTTGAACTGAAGGTTTAACCTTCCATTGAAATGGTTAAAATGATAACAAGCGAAACATTTGTTGAATTAGGAGTAGGAAGTTATTAGGATGGAGGAATGGTGCACTGTAAACCAAACCCCACGGACATAAGAGTTGCCTATAAATGATCAGCATAATTAAAAAAAAATAAAATATATATATATATATATATATATATATATATATATATATATATATATATATATATATATATATATATATATATATATATATATATATATATATATATATATATAAATAAGAGAGAGAGAGAGAGAGAGAGAGAGAGAGAGAGAAAAAATCAGTTTTTGGATTTAGAATGATAATTATCTTTAACTGTTAACTTTGGATGAAGAGGCAGTACAGTCTAGTCTGTAGTGTTTGTGTGTGTCTATGAAACAAAGCCAAGGTGTGTGTGTGTGTGTGTGTGTGTGTGTGTCTTTGCTGGCAGCCACTACGGTGGTAGGGGAATAGCGAGGACAGCACGCGTCTGTGTCTCCTCAGCATGCCGTGTCAACATGGACACCTTTCCAGCACACAAACACACACACACCAACTCACAGCACAAGCAGCCAGTGCCGGCTTGTGCTGCAGTCGCTAGGCAACGGTGCCGGCAAAGGAAAAGCTCCCGACGAACAGCGGGAGAGATAAACAAGTGAATCTTTTAGCCCAGCTGGTCAAGGCACACAAAAACGAGACTAAGGGGAAGCGTGTCTGCGAAAACTAGGACAGAATAACAAAAGGAAGGAGAAGTAGCATCACTTACTGTCCGTTACTGCTCCACAGTTAGAGTCAAGAAAAAGTCAAAGCCACCAACACTACTAAACGCTGCAATTTAAATAGCATGACTTGTCACAGCCACAGTACAAAGACCCAATGGCTTATCACAATATTTATGAGGTTGCTGGTGATTCATTCACACAAACAAACGTCTTCAGACTGAATTTAGCCCCTTTACAATCATTACGCCGCTACTGTAACCAGTGAAACACAAGTAGAGATGTTTGATTCATTCAAACTAGAGAGCCATCACCACATCAAACAGTGAGCAGGTCCATGATAGTCCATATTGTCAAGAATGGGACTCCTGTTACAGATTGATTGAGATGGGACTCCTTTTCTTAAAGTATTTAACTAAATCCTATGTGCACAAGGTGGATGGTTAGACCCATTCCTGAAGCCACGGAGCCTCTGCACCAGTCTTAAGCCCACCCCTTAAACAGTCAAACAGCCAGGAGTGTATTCAATATTCTAATTAAGAATGATTCACTAATAATCACTGGCACTATGGGATCAAATACCAGGCGACACTTTGCTCAATTGAAATTCCAGCTAATAGGAAGGAAGGGATGTCCTGATCATTTGGTGAGACATATTTTTCATACATATCTGCCTGTGCTCCTTGTTTTACTTTCATCAGTAATATTTCTGACTGATTCATAAATGTTGTTTGAATTTATAAATCTAATGCTTGATACAGCAACTTTATAGATGTGTCTAGTTGAAACTCGTATTATCTAGTTATGCCTAATACAGAGATTAACAAAGTCCAAACACAAGATCGAGGACCATTATGTTGAGGACCATGTTTCTGTTGCACACAGCTGCAGTATACATGCTGTATATTTAGTAAAACTGACAGTTAAACAGGCGTGGATCTGCTGAATTGTTCATTTGCGAGATATGGGAATCAACAGGGAACCCAACATGTGCTCACTACTCATCTCCATGGTGATGGGGGAAGAAGCGAGAAGAAAACAACAAACTGAAACAAAGGAGGAGGGAAAGCCAGCTTGTAAATCACCTTTGTTCCCCTAATGCTTCAGCTGGAATCCTCAGATGAGCAGTCAATATATGAATGAGAGCAGAAGATGTCTAAGAACAGGCCTGAATCTTAGTAAAGGGGAGGACTATTGTGCGTCAGTCAAATAAGTCTTCAAGCTGAAACACGTTGAATAACTGACAATCACTCCGTAAATTAAATGTAATTGAACACTATCAAATGTCATCATGATGCATACGCCACAACCTCTGCAGCCGAAAGCCTGCAACATTTCAGCACTTACCATTCTATATTGTATTCCTTGTTGTGGTAGTGAGCACACTGAAAACGAAGCACAAACTTGGCTTGCAGTGTGCCATCGCTGAACCACAAACTCACCACATTCTGGAGAGTTTACTGCTCTGACAAGACAACCACCACAATGCTTTGATACAGAGGTATTTACTGTAGGCCAGGCTTGTGAGGCAGCAAAACTGTCATGGAGGCACATGGTCCAAATGTTGGAGGTGACCAAGTACCATTACTGATCACTAATTCAATGGCCATGTGATGAGATAAGTATGTTTGTGGAACGATCGTCACACTTGAGGCTTAGCAGTGGTCAAAACTGTGTTAGTGTCCCAGTCTGACTGTGTCTGGGAATGGTAGTTGGACAATCGGTGGGTTCTTCCCTCCAACTTTACACCCAGGCAGGGTCTCAGCAATGGTGTCCGATTTATGTAACTAAACGATGAAGGAAAGACAAGTAAGTAAGTAGGTAAGAAAGTGGCTTTAACTAAAACTACTATAGACTATAGTCTATAGCAGATCTCACTGTGGTAAAGGCAGGGCTCACCTGTCCATCACAGGGCCCACAATCACCCCAGCACTCAAACATATGGGCAATTAAGAATCGCCACTCAACGTAAATGCATGAGAACCAGAAAAAACACAAGCAGACGCTGAGAGAAGATTTAACACACTCTGACTGAAACAGTCATTTTTGTTGACTATAATTGAAGGATTGGAAGCTAATTACTGTAAACACTCATCAGTATTTAGTAAGCAAATCGCAAATGTGCATCCAAATCATGTCACCTGTGTGCGATGGACCGGGTGAGCCGCATTCCAACTACATAAGCTCACAAATGTTCAGCATGTATCTGTTGCTCACGATGAGCCTGCTGGAAGCCAGGCAGAGATGCACCTCAATGCCAGCTATTCCAGAATTTCTCTGGCCAAGAAGACAGACTGCACAGTAGAAGCAGTCATGTGAGCAGACAGGATGTGTCTGGCCAGATAGTGACTTGGAGGGTGCTTCATGCCACGCTCGCATTAAGCAGACAAAGAAAGAACCCCATCAATCTGCATAAATGCCCACACTGAAATCTAGATTGGAAGCAGCGCAGTGCAGGTGTTGTGCAGGACGAACCACCTGACATTAATGTAGGTCTGGCTGGCAGGACCTCGGTGTAGATGGAAGCAGCAGACCCAACATACCTGAATGAAAGACACATTGAACAACATTGGAAGCAAGCAAAACAAAGATAACGCTGGATGATGTAAATTACATATATGTTCATGACAAGTTACAGAGCAAAGACAAAGGAGTTGTGTGCTTTTGTGAATGACATAGTAAAGTGTGGAGGACTGAAAACCCATATCATTAAGTGAGTGTAATGAGAAGGGCAAACACGAACCGACATAACCTCAGATGAACTGAGAGCAGAACTCAGACAGTGAGACTGGGGGAAGCATGAATACACCAAAGTGTTGTGCACAAATATGGGGCACGTAAGCCGAGGGCGGCCCGAAGGAAGGGCCAGGAGAGGAAGCAAAGAGGCTGGTGTAGATGGTCCTGCAGAGAAACAGGAGGATGAGGCACAGAGCTGACCTGGAGAGCAGTTAGGAAAACTGAAAGGTGGCGAAGAGGATGTTGACAGGTTGAGGTCAAAGGGTCATTTTAGTTTCTAATGTGTCCAGGACTATTGCCAGATTGGAGTGAATGGAGCAGAATATGGCAGAAAAAAAGAGCCTGACAATGAGAACACCCAGGTAGGTGTGCAGCTCTCCCATAGGTTTTGGACTTTCTATTAATGCTCCCAATGGTGTCTCTTTGCAGTGTAATGAAATAATCTTCTCACAGCTTTTGTGGAAGTTCTTTCTTTTTCCATCCATCTTCATGGGCTTATCCGGGGCTAGGTTGCTGGAGCGGCTGTCTTAGAGCCAGAGCCCCAGACTCCACTCTGCATGGAGACTTCTTCCAGCCCCTATGGATATTAAAGTAAACCCAGACCAGTTGAGAGAGACAGTCCAGGCAACGTGTCGAGCGTAGGCCTCGAGGACTCGTCCCAGTAGGACATGACCTTAACACCTCGCCAGGGAGGCATCCAGGAGGCACTCGAAACCAGGGCCACTTAAACTGGCTCCTCTAATGCAAAAAGATGCAAAAGAGCAGCAGCTCTACTCTAAGCTCATCCCGGGTGACGGAGTACCTCACATTGTGAAGGAAACTCATTTCAGCCACTTGTGTCCAGGATCTTGTAAGTTCATGACCATTCGTAAGAGTAGGAACGTCGATAGACCAGTAAGGTCTATCGACGATCCTACGTTGACGGCTTTGCCTTTTGGCTAAGCTCCTTCTACACCACAACAAATTTTTCATCTCATGTTCCATTCTTTCCTCACTCATGACCCTGAGATACTTGAACGCCTCTAGGGACAGGAACGCTCGCCCAGGAGAAATCATGCATGAACATGATTGCAATTCACCTTGAATATCTTCATAGGTGGGGTTTTTTATGTGGTGAATTTATATATCCCTGGAGAAGTAAAGCAAAATCTTTCTTTTAAAAAATACTTTCTGCTAGATAACATGAGAGGTTGTCACCGTGCTAGAACATGTGTGTGTCTGGACTTGTTCTCTGTGGAAAACCTCACACTAGATAACACGGCACGCAGCTTTTTCTCAGCTCAGAGGTCGTTTGATATTCTCAGCATGCTTCACTGTCTTACTGTCTGCTATATATCATGAGAACGAAGGCATAGCAGCCAAGCTAGTCACTGGCTGAGTGGAATGCACGCATTAGCACCTTCACTCTCTGCTTCTCACTACCCTCCCCTCCACTCCACTCCTGATCTACTGCAAGGACACAACAAGCTGAGATACAACTATGACTGGAGTAGATTAGATTCTGTGAACAGAGCAGATACAAAAGGAAAAGCACGGGTTGAGGCAGAACCCATGGGGTGAAAGGGTTCAAGTCTTACACTAGAGGTAATGAATGTCTTCCTTAAAATGTAGAATGGATTCCCCGACAGCAGCTACAGTGTGTGACGGCCTGTGAAGCCCCAGCAGCCACCAGCCCAGGACAAGCTCAGACGTGTTAAAACCCAAAGCAACTAACACACTTGTGTGTTGTGCTATTTTTGGAGCCGGACTTCCAAAATGCCCCACCCCCACCTTTCATAAGCCTGCCCTCACAGTGAAGCAGCTATATAATTAAAACTTTATCACAAATAAATGATTAACGTTCTGTTTCTAAAGCACCAGCGGAAGTGATGTTGCTCTACAGCTTTAGAGCTTTGAACAGGTGCATGTATTTATGAACTCTACCTGTAGAAGAAGCTTGAATCCATCTGTCTTCTGATTCAGGACATGACTGGTGTTTCTTGGCGATGCCTGGGTAGTAGTGCCGCCTTACCAATCGCAGTCCTGCAACATTCTCGGGGGTTTTGTAGAATATAGCTTTTTTTCTATTAAGGACATTTTCCATATACTGTGGAAACCTGAGGTTCTGGGGCCTGACAGCATCTTGTCGGTGCAGCCCCCTCCTCCCTAAACTCCAGAATACTTTTTATGCTGTAGTATGCAATATTATATAATATTTAATATGTGTATTATGATGTTTGATACAGTTTTAATGTGCCTTAACCTTACTATCAACATTTTTACTGTATTTAATTTATACAAATTAATATTTGACTTTTTACAAACTTTTATCTATTTATATAACTCTAATGCCTAGTGTTTCCTTTAATATAGGTAATAACCATAATGCTTTTCATTCTGGTGTGGTTGTTTTGTTACATTTGCTTTGACCAATTATATACTATTTTTATTGCTGTTGTATTAAATTCTTTTTCTTTTACATTGTACTCTGAGACCTTAGGTTTTGAAGAGGTGACTTAACTCTTCTTTAACTCGTAGTTTTTACCCTCAGAGTTATGAATGATAAGCTGATGGTATTGTTTATTTCTGTGTGTGTGTGCACACAGGCCTCATTAACATGGTGAATGACACAATAGCATGACCCCTGCAGCAGCAATTCAGTTCTTCCTTAGCCTGCCAAATTCTTTCGGTCTTTTTAAACAAGGTCTTCCCCGGGGGAAGCAGAGTGGGAATTCAGTCCCTCTCAAACAGGCCTGGCAGACAAAGCGGGGGACTCTCCTCTCGGTGGCTGGGGACAATAGAAGAAAGGAAGGAGGAAGAAGAGCCCAACGTTGAGCTGAGGGCTTGAAATGACCCAACACCACGTGTCAACACCGGCCTCTGTTGGGACCACACAGAACCACATAGCAAGAACCTGCTCTTTAGAAATGAGAGGTGGGCCAGAAACCTCAAAGGCCCCAGCATTTGGAAAACTCTGATGTATCAAACTACACCGTTCCACTGAAGCAATCTGCAGCTACCAAAGAGCCACAACTTCCAAGACAATTTATGAGGTTTCATCCCCCACTCTGCACCAGCTTACATTCAGACTGGCTACTTGGCTACACTTTACACAGAAATACATGCCATACTGCATGGGCTGCAGACAGCAGTGCTGGCTTTACTTACCAATTAGGGGAATGAGAAGGGGCTTGACAGTGTATTAGTGTGAATGCAGTGTCTCTGTATTTGTGTTAAACTGACAGGCTGCTCAGCCTGGTTCTGATGTATGTATAATCATTATGTTCCTACACCTCTAGAGCCTGGAGCTACTATAAAAGCTTGTCAGAGGACAGATGGACTGTGCACAGTGAATATCGTACTTAGTAAGACTAAGTAGGCGAATTGAAAATGTTTCGGACAACTGATGCCGTATCCGGCAAAGAGACTTTAGGCCAAGCCTGCACCATAACAAACACATTACGGCCCTACTAGCCACCTTACTCAGTGTGATGTGAGGTAAAACACACCAGGGAAGAGTTCTGCTGCAGTGTCAGCCATGTCCTTGAAAGCAACACCTTTAGACAACCACTGAGGAGCCCAAGGGAGATATTAGAACTATCAATCAGGCTGAATGGGCTGCAGCAGCAAGGCCATTAAAGCAGCTGCCGCATGCGCGCACACTGACACACCCACAAACAAACAAATAACACACTAAGCAGCAGCAGAATGTGGTCCCATGGACTATGTTCCATACTGCTTCCACTGCTGCAGTTTCTCCTGCATGGATCCTTTCATTCTAGCTGGGTGTCCCCAACCTTAAAAAACTGGCCTGTTGCCCAAACATCTGGTCTGCCTATTTACTTTTACCAACACGTGTGATGGATAAACACCTTGACAAGCCAGGGTACTTGTTGCTTATGCCATCTTATCTTCTTATGTGCATTTAGCATGTGACATGACACATGACAGCTAAACTACGTAAAATGGTAAAAGGTGACATGGGCAAAGGTTTCACAGGTCGAGAGATAAGGTGAATCAGCATTCCTTCTCTAGTTTTAAACCTGCAGAAATAACAAGGAAGACAGTTACATGCAACAGGAGAACTGCACCCAGAGCAGTAGTTAGAGGATGATAACAATGGGGAGGAAAGTAAACAGTCAAAGGGACAATGACCTCCTGCTTAATGAGCCACAGGGTCCTTTTGAAAGCCCCTATTATCTTATTAAAGGATCCAGAAGGAATTCCATCAGATGGTATTATGGGTTTCCCTGGAGAGAGGCAGGCAAGAGAGGAAGAAGAGGCCCTTGGTTTTCTGCCTCTCTTGAGCGCAAAGGAGCTCACCACAGTAGCTTCCCTCAGGTAGGTGAAATTGGTCATGCACCTCGTCTCTCTATGCTCTGCCATGCACCCAACAAACACTCTAGTGCACATGTTTGAGCAGGGAGCCAAACACTTAAAGCCTATTGTGCATCTGGACCGAGCTCGTCTGCATCCCACGGGGAGATCGATGCCATCAAACCTCAAAAGGCTTTAGCAGCCTCCACAGGAACCCCCTAGAACAGTGTGAAAGGAGGCTTCTATAATGTCATACTGATCATTTCACAGCAAAGACTGGATGATTTTTTTCCTCCCTCTCCTTGAACCATGGGAATGGACGGTGCGAGCGCAGACCAGCAACTGAAAGCTAACAAAGAAATGGAAAAGGAAAAAAAGCAGGAAGAGGGGAATCGAATTACACAGGGCTGATTGGTGGGAGTGCACACAGCTTGGGTCATGGAAGGACAGGGAATACAAGGCCTGGGGCTGAAGCCAGAGATAAATGCCACAGATCCACTGGTGACGGTTTACAGCAGGGTAAGAAACACTTGAGAGACACAACTTAAAACATGACCTCATGAACTCCACCCTGGACAGTCAGGCCAGACAGTGAAGGAACAGGGACAGATTGTTTGTAAGGTGTGGCCTGTTTTTGGGATTAGTCTCCGTTACGACGAGATCCAGATGGTGATGTCATTTTAATTCTGGAACGCTGAACGCTACGTATGACAAGCAAGTGGAAAGTCCAACTTTGCAAATCAGTGGGGTTCCACACCACAACACAAGAATTGCAGCATGCTTTGTCATTACTGCTACATTAAACGACAGAGACGGACTTAAGCCACATTCACAGCAGAGAAACAATGCAAACCACTATATTTGTGTAAAAATCTACTGGGTGAAAGCTTTGAATGTGCTAGTATAAGACTGTTATTGGTGTAAATGCCACATGCCAGGAACATGAGCCAGTACCAGGGGCATAGACATTCATGCAGGGGTTAATAGGGCACACACTTGTCAAATATTAACACAACTAAAAGGTAAATAATGGGTGTAATTAATAACCTTGGCAATGGCTGCATTCCATGCAGTGAGCCTTTTCCACGCTACTATTGTGCCCACTGCTCTAAAGAATGGCTCAGTCAGACAAAAACAACAGATCCCTCATGCATCAACACATGAATTAAATTCAGTACAGCCATTGTTTCATGCATTAAAGTCTATTACACAAGTTGAAGGTAACTTGACCACTGTGTAATGATGATGCCCTAAAGAGCTTTCAGGCGACTGTGCAGCTTCATACATGTCTGATCAGATCTTGAAGGATGATGAAAGATCAGAGATGTTTAAAGAAAAGTAAACAGAAAAAGTGAGAAATGGAAGTTTGCTGTTTTACCCGAACCAAATGGAAGAAAGACTAAGCAAAGGGATGATGGAAAGGCTTTAGTCTTGGTCTATGATATAGAAGGTGATAAAATGGCTCCAAACCTGTCCTTCTTGGGACTGTTGTGAACTAACAACTGCACAGAGTACCAGTGCAGGCTTCGGGGTGCTCAAGTCAGTATGGATGAATTACGGCTCTGCCACACAGACTGCTTCTGCTGCAGCAACCATCCAGCTTTATGACAGAACCATATTGGATCAGACTTTCTCCCTCTGACCCACTGTCCTGCATTTCTCTGCTCTGAAAGCCCTTAATCCTCACTGACGTACATCCTGTTGGACACTGCTCCGGGGCCCCTGCAAAGGAGCCCTGACACGGGGAGCTATTGGGGCTGCCATTTTCCCCAGTAGGGATTAATCAAGCTAAAAATACGCATCACACAGCAACGGTGTTTTCACCAGTCACATACAGTTGATGGTGCAGGGCGATCGCAGGAGGATTGGGCTGCAGCCTGGTGCTGTGCCATTGTGCTGGAAATGAACCTATTGTTTTCGGGGTGGGGATTAATCTGCCCAAAGCTGGGCTGTAGAGGCTTTATCAGAGGGCAGCATGTGCCAGAGCCACAGAAAATACGGCAGAGTTTTAGTTAACGCGTCCGTAGATACGGAGCATTTCAGTTTCACTGCTTCCTCACATGCTGCTTTCACCGCACTCTACCCAAATCACCGCAGTGTTGCCGCTGTTCTGCAAGTTTAAGTGTATTTCACGGCCTCTGTCAACACGCCACAGGTTGCTACCAGCGCACTCAAGCCTCCATCAAAGCAGAGCACGAGCGCCGTCCCTGACCGCACATGTGGAGCCTGACGGTGCCACGGTGCAGCTGCACCGAGCAAACCGAGCGAGGATTCGTCGCAGCGCGTCGACGCCGCAGTCACCCCTTTGCATGCGAGACCCGTTATTTCCTCTTGGTCGTGTTTTTGGGCGCGCGCTCATCCACGACCGCGCAACGAGCAAGCCGCGTGGTGCGGCACGAGGACAGGGCAGCCCCCCGTCAGCTGCAAGGCAAAAAGCAGGGTGGACTGACCTGCGGGTGTCGCTCCAAATATCCGCACCACCGGCACCTTCTTCACGTCGCTCTCTCGAAATTCCGACTGGCACACGTCCAGGGTTTGGACGGGACTTGCCAGGTAGTAGTCTGCGGAGACGATGCGGACGGCAAACATGACTGCTGCGTCGTCAGAGGAAAATCACACACGCAAATACTGTTAGGAATCCGTGACATGCGGGGACGTGAGTGGCAAGTTGATAGCAGCCGACGAAGGCGCTGTCACGGCGGTCAAACAGCGACAGAGTGCGGGGAAAGCCGGTTTGTGTCCCATGAAAACGCCGCCAACAAAGATTCCCGCAGAGGTGCAGACGCCGTTTAGGTCCAACTCGAGCCGCGTAAAGCTAACGTCGACGGCAGCGGGTAATTATCCGACAATCCGCAGCTGTCGGATCCATGTTGGGCTCGTAACTGTGTCTTTCCCCGTGATTGTTGCCCTATGGTGTTTTTGTTTTCCTTCAGGAAGACATTCCCCAGGCTTCCGGTGTATAGCGTTATCTTTTCAGATCACGCCTCAGAACTAGTCTCAGCCAGTCCCGTTTTCTCACACTGCTCCTCGCTCGTGCCCCTTCTTCTTCCATAACAGGGTAGCCCACGTTAGCTAACCTACGAGAGGTGTCAAGTGTCAGAATGCTAACGAATGCTATTTCCGGTTATACGTTTCAGAATAAAGGTAAACTTTAAAAACCACGATCGCTGTGAGACAAAGCACCAGAGCAAGATAAGTACTTATTTTGAAAGTCCCACATCTGGTCCAGTTGTTTATTGGCGGCAGTGTACAAATCTGGTGACACCGCGGGTTAATGGATGCCCGCCCCGAGTATCCAAAGGTAGTACGCGAAGTGTAACATTACTATATGTTCTTCACACGAGACGTGAACACGCTTTATTCTTTTATCTAAAGCACAGCATATGCACAGAAAAACAATATTTATGACCGTATGCTGTTCGCAGACACCGTCTTCTGCTGTGAATCGTGCAAATCAAACTACATGAAGAGACCAACGATATCCGGAAACACCCCGTTTTTGTGTTTTCAAACTAAAACCCCCTCAATCGTTTTGGTACATTTAACATACAGTTTGGTTGTTTTTGTACTTTAGTATGTTTCTTTGTTGAATAATACATCAGGTTATATATATAACCTGATATAACAGTCAAATTCAACGTATGTTTAATAAAGCAACTAAGAAGCTCATAGCTCAGCTGTAAAAATCACAATCACATTACAAAACATAACTTTGTTAAAATGGTATGGTCCTAAATAAGAAGAATAAGACAATGGAAGTCCATAACATTTTATTTGCTGAACTGGTCTGATACATCAGTAGAAACAAAGAGCAATCGTTTACTGCAAGCTCTTATTTTGGAAATAATGCCTTTTTAATGTTACAACCGGAACCTGACATTTAGGTTGTCTTGACTACATTTCACCTCATTTGCCACCGCAGCATCAAAACAAGGCTCAAGTCCAGACCAAAGAGCTGGAAAGCATCACATCCCTCATTGGTTCTTTTGTTTTTGTTATGCACATGTTTCCTATTGGCTGATAGTTCCTGTGATGGATTCAAGTAAAGAAAACACCAAAGAATATATATTTATACATTAAGCAACCTTTTTATATACAGTGCTGAATCCTGGAAATTTGGACTAAACACAAACATAGAGAAATAATGAAACAATTTTACTTTGTTGCCTGCTGCACTTACATTGTTATCTAAAAAGCTTTTGCTTTTTTTAAACTATTAAGACTTTAAATGTACATTTTCAGTCAACAGGACCACCCACAAATGTTTGGCCGACAATTTATGTGGAGCCATTTTGCTTCCTGTATGCTGTTTAGTATTTACATCTATATTATGGCCAATCCATGGCAGCCTACAGTGTGCTGAGGATGTGCTGAGCTGGCTCTTCCCTCTCACCTTCTCCAAACAGCTGGTTCAGTCTGATTCATGCCAAGCGATGACTCTTTTTCATTAGGATGTTCATCTTGATTAAGGGAACTTCTATCTGCAGGACTGTGTGCTGACCTTTGGCCTGGTCCTTTTAATTAACCAATCGGCAGGTACCACCTTGTTTCTACCATCAGCATAGGCTTTTACAGTGTGAAGGATATGTTTAAAATCAAAAAAATTTAAAATCTACCTTAAGACAAAGAGTCAAAGTCAGTCTCATGTAGAACCACAATGGCAGTTTGGTGGATGAATAAATAGATAAAAAATAATAGACTCAGTGTATGAAGGAAGTCCAGCATCTGAGTCTATAGCAACTAACTAAGAAATGGTTCAGATAGACCTGAACAGGTATGGCAGGTCTATGATAGATGTGTATCCAGCTGCTTTGGGCCTAGCAGATAAGGCCCAGTGCATTGGCCCTGAAAAAATGGCAAAAAGTGGATTTATTGAAAGCAGCAGGGCTGCAGAAGCTGATAACGCCAGCGTCGCCACAGTTCCCGACTTACACACTAATGTCAGCCTATCATTTTGTGTCAGATGTGCAAAACAAAGAGCCGAACTCGTGTGTGTTCCGAGTGAAGACTGGCAGTTGAATGTGTCCCTCTCATTGTGAGGAAGTGAAGTGCAGCATATGGACAGGATGTCATCCACTTCCTCGGCCCTGCAGGGCAGCTCATCGCGGCCTGGTGGCATTTAACCGCAGCCAGTTCCATCACTTTAACATATATCATGTGGGTGAGAACAGAACCACTGCTGATGTGTAAACAGTGTAGCAGCTGAGGGAGCGTTCCAGCATGTGGTGTGTGCTGCCACCTAGTGTTTAGGTGGAGTATGACTCTACAAAAGCGAGAGACTCTTACAGCATTTTAATGAATTTATTCAGCACCCAATTCACTGAGTTACTGTAGTGGATTATAGTTAACATTTTCGCCTGGAAATGCTGGTCTCATTAGCACTTCATCAGCTGGTTTCTGGCTACTGAATTATTCATCTACTCAACACATCCACGTTTAGCCTCTGCTGGCTCATTTCCTGCGACATGTGGCTCTTTAAAGAACCCATCTTGGAAAGATCAGCATAAATTATAAAAATAAAAATAAGATGATTCATCTACTTGTCTGACCGAAAGACATACATAGATATCTGTGGCGCAGAGGCAAGTTTGGGTCAGTGCTAATATCTGGGCTCCTCCTTGCATCAGAGGTTCAGGTTGTGTAGCAGCAGTACAGTATATTTTGACCCAATAATAAAAAATAATAAAAAATACGTACATGAAGCTCTGATTCTAACTGTGTCCACTCATCTATGGCCACAATGTAAAACAAGCATCAGGGGAAATTTAAATAACTAATCTGCAACAGCTTTGTTTATATGAATACATTTACATCAGCACACAACGATTAAAATATATAACACCTCATTGATGTTTTGCAGGGAACAGTCAAAGTCATAGTTACTTCTAAACGTAAAAGTAAATCTAGACATTAGTTCCTCTGTGGTTCTGGAGGAGGTGTGTGTTTTCCAGGGCTAATAGCTGGTATTTGCCAGCAAGCTGTTGCCATTAGTAAATGAATAAAACAATACTGTTTCCATGGTAACGTCTGCTCTGGACAGAGTCAGCAAAACATCCTTCTGAATATTATTTAACACAGGTTGGGGGGAGACAGAGAGGACCTGCAGCCAATGTGTTACTCCAGATCAAACGGTGTCAGTAAGGAAGAAAGCTATGAAATACTGAACACGACAGAAACCCACGTTTGAAAACATGTCACCTCATGTTCCCTTACAACAGTACAGCACTGGCACTGACTCAGTAACTGTTCGTCGCTAGCTCTCAGAGCGGCCGAACAGTGAGGGTGAGGTCGCCCCCCCGCTGTGGAATGATGTAGCGCTCCTCCCGGAACAGGCGCAGCAGCAGATCGTGCATGTCCAGTGGCCAGCGGTAGATCCTGGTGCTCTGGAGCCAGGTGGGGACGTGTCTCTGTGGCACACATGGCACAATGGGTCAGGGCAGGGCAGAAGCACCACCCTGGAGTTCTCTGTCACATCATTTTCAACATCGTTTCTTGAATCAATAACAAACAGTACATCTTCAAGTATAACCTTCAGTCCAAACCCATTAAAACTACAGCATTAAATCAGTCAGTTAAGGTAAAACTGGTTTCATTCACATTCATCCAAAACATTTTAGGTTTTTAATCTTTCAGATCTTTGTAATTTGCCCAAAACAATAGTAATAAAAAATGTAATAAAACTACAAATGGGCCATTTCTGGTGATCTTATCTACTTTTCATTATGTAATCTAGAGGGGTTCAAATGAATGAATTAGATTTTTATGATCAGAACTGGCCCTGCGATGGACTGGCGACCTGTCCAGGGTGTACCCCGCCTCTCGCCCATGGCCAGCTGGATGGATGGATGGATGGATGGATGGATGGATGGATGGATGGATGATCAGAACTGATGCACACTTACACTTAAGTCAGTGAACGTAAAATTCACATTCATTCTATAGCATTTAAGGACATGAACAGGAGATTCTGGGCCACGAACATGTTGAGAGTCTGATCTATAAAAATAACGCATTAAATAAGTATTACAGACTAATTTAGAGTGAGGTAAAACAAAGCTGCAGGGTTAAGGTCTCCTCACCGGCACCATTGAACACTGTGCGTACCTTTGTGTTCTGTTGGTTTTACGCAGATTGTTTTGGTTTTCCTACAGTAGGTTAAGTGATTTAGAGTTTACTAGTTTTGTAAATGATCGGTTTGTCCTGTCCAATTAAAGGCTGCTGGGATGTACCTGCCTTGTTGTGTTACATGCATGTGTTGGTTAGTGATGATGTCACAGGAGCATTGCTTGTACCTTGGTAGCATTAGGAAACAGCACAGGCACCAGTCTGAAGTTCAGGCAGCCTTGTTGGATGAACTCGTTTTGGATCTGTGACAGAATGAGATGATGACAATGTTTCCTCAGGGTGTTGACACCGAACAACTCAGGTCAGTGTGGTTCACATTGTTACTTAGTGTCCAGGTTAAAGCTTGTGCTACGTCCAGTGAGACGAGTCCAGAACCTAGACCACATTATTCATGCTGCGCACACGACGTGGATCAGAACATGTGTGCGATGCAGACCTGGTTGTGGATGTACTTGGTGTGCAGGCCGTGCTCGTCGTCTCCGTTGCCCTCCACGTCCTCCTTGTACTTGGGGCTGATGACCACAATGATGAGCACTGATTTCTGTAAAACATCGCTGTCAGCTGGTCAAACAACTGGACAACAAACTCAAACGTAATAGTCTGACTTACATCGTTTAAAAATTTGTCCATCCATTTGTTGATGCTCATAGTTTGGAGTGGATTATGAAACACGTCGATCTGTGAGAAGACAGAGAGTTAGCGTCTGGACAGACAGTCATTGAAGTAGACAGAGGATCGACAGACTTACTGCTGGCCGGAAGCCCTGGTCCACCAGGAACTTGGTGAAGTTAAGGATGTCTCTGGCTGTGTCCAGTGAATATGTGATGAAAACGTTTCCTGACCACAACATGTGAGGGGAGCAGGTGTTAGTACATGACGAGCACGCAGCTTACACAGTGGCATGAGGAGCACTTACTGCACTCGTCGGGCAGGCTGATGGTCCTCCTTATCGTCCCTGTGACGGCTCCTGGAGCCTGGAATGGACCCACGCTGACCTCATGCATCACTTCTCTAGGAGGAGCTAGACCCTGAGGCACGAATCCCTGGACGGAGTGTGAATGGTCCGGATGCTGCAGTCTGTTGTGGGGTGAGATCCTGTGAAGGAAAGAACATCCATGAACAATGAAACGCTGTGACCGATGAAGCATGATGAGGAGGAGCTGCTCCTACCAGTGGTGCCCCTGTGGTGGATCCACTGGGTATGGACCATAGCTGGGACCAGGTGCATTGGCAGGAGGGCAGCACGCACACGGTCGGACGCTTTTGTCTGGCTTCCAGTTGGGGCCTGCACAGACACATACAGTACAGGTCTGTGACAGAAACCTGGTATTCAGTCAGATTAGTAGTTTAGAGTGGTTGCCTCCATGTTAGATGTGAATGAAAGACTCCAGTCAGTCTCCTTGACGCTTACCCACTGCAGGGGGCATGTAGTTCATGTCAGACACGAGGGGCAGGGGCACCTCCAGGCACTCGGCCTCCTCCACCGAGCCAGCAGCGGCCACAGTGCCTCTTTGGCCGCTCATGTGATCCCATTCATGCAGCTGGTCTCCCAGTCCGCGGGCCCAGTTGGCTGCAGGCTGGACCCCTGCAAGGGCCGAGGCTGTGAAGTGACCCTGCGGATGAGCCTGATAAGCGCCTCTGGCCTCACGTGGCTCGCCGGAGTGGAAGGCGTGAGGCGAGGCGTCTGCTGCTGACTGATAGCCGCGCTCCTGGGGAGCTTTGCTGGCGTCTCGGTGCACACTGCAGCGGCTGCAGGACGTAGGCCAGGCCATGTCCAGACTAGCTGGCGTCATGTGCTCATCCACCTCAACGGGAACACTCCGATGAGGACAAGGTTCTGACGAGAACAATCAGCTTCTTTACTTAAAGGTGTTTTGATAGACTGGACAGGCTAATGTTGTGTTTCTTACCTTTAAAAACATCCATTTTGAAAACAAACACAGAATTACCGGAACCTTCACCTTCAGACACAGCATTGTGTTAGTGGAAGCAGAGATTCAAGTCAACGGTAGACAACGATCAGAGCGTATTTAGGGAGCAGCCATGAAACACTACACCAACACGTACCTTTGTAGGTGGGAGGACATAGGCACCACGGCTACAAACTGGTCCAAAGGTTCAAATCACTGATCGGCAGGTGTGAGCTATGTGAGCTATGTTAAAGCGCTCTGCCTGGTTTCACCTAAACATTAACGTAGATACTCTAAACAAGATTCAACGAGAGTCCAACACCCACCGTGTGTTAGCTTTCAGTTGTGAACCGGCCCGACCTGTTCCCAGGACAAACAGGAAACGCTGTTGCTGCTTGCTCCTTTCCGTTTATGCAAATGTTGAGAATCTCGTGACTCATTTATGCAAATAACACAGAGCATCAAGACTGAAGAGCTTGAGCTGTGGTCCATCAGCCTAAAGCAGTGAACAACAATAAAGCAACATGTTTCAAACTAATCAGTTTATTTCCTCTCAGTGTAACATAAGTGTGACATCACGGCTTCTACAAAAAATACACCTGAGTGTACACCTGAGAGCCTAACTAAGCTTGTGACAATGAGATAAAAAAAACATCTAATTCCATTATCCCACATTGTTTGGCAGTTTCTGCTTGTCTTCATCAGGGAAGGTTTGCTTCTGCAGACGCCGTCAGGGGTTGTTCATCCCCTGGAGGCATTGTATGTCAACTGACGAACCACCCCCTCCTACTGGGTTCTTGTCAGACTGTTTAGCACCACATGGCCGGGTTCTGGGCTCAGGGATGTCCTGTGATGGAGCACAGAGAAGACCTTCATGGTAGTGTGGATGGCAGAGCCCAGCCCCCGTGCCTTTGCTCTGCAGGTCACCAGGTGCACCAGCTCCCGCCGGAAGCCGCAGCTCACCACGCAGTAGAGCAGAAAGTTGGTGGTGGAGTTGAGGTTGTGCAGCATGTTGGCGACATCTCCAGCCACATTGATGGGGATGCTATAGTCGTTGCGGTTGAAGCTCTCGCTGTTATGCTGCGTCCTCAGGATGCAGTATGTAACAAAGCGGGGCAGGCTGAGCACCACGAAGGTCACCGACACGGTGCCCAGCAGCAGGATTGTCCTCCTCAGCGAGCTCCGGCCCTGCACAGCGTGGAGCTCCTCCTTGGTGAACAGGTTGGTGGCGCGGCACAGATGGTGAGCAATGAGATAATTAAAGATGATGACCAACACAATGGGGACGCCCCCCGACAGGGAGCTGCTGATCCACACTATGAATGTAACGTAGGTGTCATTACGGTAATGACACCTGGGCAGGGTCAGGGTTTCCTCCTTCACAGTCACGTTAACAGGCGTGACGGTGTTAATCCAGGCCAGAGGCACAGAGGCCACATGTGACAGCAGAACAATGGCCAGGCAGGTGAGTTTGGTCACCCAGGCCTGGGACAGCTGCTGCTTGGCCACAGTGCTGCGCAGGACAAGGAAGCGCTCGATGGTGAAAACCACCACGATCCAGGAGGAGCTGCAGAGCGAGCCGTGCTGCAGGAAGCCCAGGACGCCACACCAGGGGTGAGAGTGCCAGAAGGGCTGCAGCAGCCAGAAGGTGAGCGTCAGGTCAATGAGGATCACCCACAGCAGGTAGAAGGTGTCCATGATGGCCAGGCAGCTCAGGTAGATGATGGCGGTGTTGGACATCCCACATCTACGGAAGCAGATCATGTAGAAGGTGAACAGGTTGGCTGCAAAGAGAAGGAGAAGAGCACAAGTGTGGATTAGGTTGTGGAACAGTCCTCATACAGAGACTAAGCATTTCCACGCCTTCTTCGATCCCCGCCCCACCAGTAACTGCTACGATGGAACCATATGGTACCTAGAGCTGGAGCTTTGTCTGTCCGCTCCTTGTCGCTCAGTTTTAACCGGAAGCTTTCTGTT
Source organism: Betta splendens (assembly GCF_900634795.4). Classification (NCBI taxonomy): domain Eukaryota; kingdom Metazoa; phylum Chordata; class Actinopteri; order Anabantiformes; family Osphronemidae; genus Betta; species Betta splendens. The sequence continues at coordinate 2,221,847 of NC_040901.2, read as the reverse complement.
CATTGGGCCTGATCACCAACCTGGAATGCCCACGACGCAGAGGAACGGGTAGTAGACCTTCTGCACAGTGATGAAGATGGCGGCTCCTGCTTCGTCCATGGCTCACTGGCAGCTGGTGATCATTCACATGCTAACACCCGCAGTAAAGCCATTAGAGATGCAGAGCTGAGAGCACAGTGGAGGGAGGAACAGCGAGCAAACAGGGACGCATTATTGATTTCATGTGTAACATCAGTAGAACGCATTTACGATGCTGTAAACCCAGATGAGTGGTCAGAACGATTTCGTATGGAAACACAGATGATCTGACTCGTTATTCATGTTTCAGCGGACTCAGAAAAATTTAATCGAGACACGCATAAACTTTTCATTCATATGAATCTAGCTTTATTATGACCCTGGATTAAAGCAGGTGAAGTATCTACATCTCACAATAGATAAGACCACACTTACCTACTACTTGTACGACCTCCTGCTGTGCCTCCGTTACAACAGCTGCTAGTGTCACAAGTTGGTCAATGATAGGAGGCGGGACGTGAGTCCATACAGGTTTCAGAGGAGGGAGTCAGATGAGCTGATGAGGTGCTCAGCGTCTACATCAGGCAAATAGCTCTACATGAATCTGCCAGTCCTTCAGCTCATGTGTTAGTCCAGTGCTTTGAGACACTTGAAAAGGAGCCACAGTATGTGCTGAGTGGCAGTGGAAAGTCGGAGGAGACGGGGGAGGAGAGCAGCGTGACTGAAGACAGGGAGTGGCTAATCTATGAATAGTCCAAGATTTAGGAATTCACCAAAACTCATCTATCTATATTTCCCACTCAGGAGTAGTTGCACATGTCTAAACTTAGGTACACGTACAAATGCTGCTGATGGTTGGAGCCTGCCAAAGATAAATGTTGTGAGGGATCAGTGCATCAGTGCAGCCGCCGGCTGAATGCGGTTTATTACGGCAGCTGAGCTCTGCTGTGTGGAACTGGCAGGTGCTCTGACTCTCTACAGGAGCTTTAAGCGCCTGATGCCAACACTTCACACCTCCACGCATGAAGCCACGCTGCTGATGACGGCCCGTGAAGTGTGTGTGAAGTGACGCAGCAGGAAGCGCGCAGGTGGACTCTGACGCGTTTAGCTGCAGCCCGACTCCGGCTGGGATGCCCTGGCGCTCTTTTAGGGCTCAGACGGCTCCAGCTTAACAGGCTGCTCCAGTTAACACACAAACATGGACAGATGGAAGACAAGCATCTTGGAAAGAATGTAAAATGTTTATTGTTCTTTTCTGAATTTGTAAAGTCACTAAATTAACAAAATGAGTTATGTTAAAAAATGGAAATGAAAGCTATAAAGGAGGGAAGTTAGTTTAGCTGTACAACTGCAAATTAAGGGATTCATAGCATCTGCATTTAAACCAGACTGGCACCACAGGTTCCCTTAGTTAGTGGTTCTTTAGAAATTCAAGTCTGCAGTTTCCCCTGAACAAACAGCACAGCTGACTATTAAAGGATCACCTAAAAGGGTTAAACAAAGCTGACAAAGAACAGCTGGAACATAGGAGGTCAGGTTGTCCAGGTCCGGCTGCAGGTCAGCTGAGGAGGCTGCCTTCGAAGCCGCGTCAGGCAAGGACACCTTAAATACTCTTCAATAACCCAATGTCACAGGCACAAATGTCTCAGTCACGCCAAGTAAGGAAGAGTCTGAAAGACGGCTGCCGTGACTGAGCCACACGTGTAAACCTTCACAGAGGACAGCACTGTGCTTCCCCTGGAACTGAGTGGAGAGAAATAACCTGGAAGCGTCTAAACGATGGATCCCAATCTAGTAAAAACTGGAAATACAGTATAACAGACAGGTTGCGAGTGCCTGCTCCGGTGCCACCGATCCATCATCTTCCTTCTTTCTGAAGGAAAATAAAGCAAACAAACTAAAACAAGCTTTTCTTATTTACACTGTATTAGCACAGTCGCTTGTTGTCTCTGTTCACTCTCCAATAATAATGGCATTAGCAGAGTCCAGACACTAGGAGGCCTGGGAGTGTCGAGGGCTTTCGTTTTCAGGGGATTGGTATTGGAACTGAAAGCTCACACTGAGCTGAGGAAGCTGTACAAATTGTTCAAATAAAGGCCTGGACTGGGACGGTTCCAGACTTGGATCTAGAGGTTGTCCCCAGGCTGGTACTGAGGCTCAGTGGCTGTGAAGTAGTCCTCCAAGAAGGCCTGCAGGTACTCAAAGGTGGGCCGCTCCTCGGCCTCCTTCTTCCAGCACTGCAGCATCAGCTCGTGGAGCGAGATGGGGCAGTCCTGGGGACATGGCATCCTGTAGCCTCGCTCTACCTGCTCCAGCACCTCGCGGTTGTTCATCCCTAGAACAAACACAGGGGCTGTTCAGCACATGGATGTAGAGGTTGCGTGGAGTCTACGCACACTGATTGATCTGGAGAACTGAGTTCGGAGAAGATCAAAAAGCTAATGTTAAATATGTCACATCAGAGGGGACTTGATTTGCTTCTATGGAGGGCTTTTTCCTCACCCTACTCTTTGCTTACATCATGGTGTTTATATTGTGACCAGAGACCAAACACTACTAGTATGTATAAACAATACTACTCTAATAATACACATTTACACATACACATTTGTGTTTTGAAGTCCTGCCTAAAACAGGTTTAAAGGAATCTAAAGTATAAACTCTGGATCTTCTACTTGTCCTAATGCATTGATGAAGCTTCTACAGTATATGAGATGCACCAGGTTCAGCATGTTGTTTATATGTTATTGTTTTATAGCAAGCATTAGCTTGTTTTGTTTACATATTTAAAGGCACATTTGCTCTTAGTGTGTGAGTGTAAATTGAGGGTCATGATGAATGAGGTTTTATGTGAACTATGATGTACTATCCTAAAATCCATACAGTCAAATATAGTCCTGATAACGGTACTGTCTGGATACAAGATAAGATGCTACTATTGATGTACTGAGCCTTATCCAGAGATGATGATGTAACAACCCATGTGTAAATTCAGATGTTTACTCTGTTACCTTTACGTAATACGGGACCTGAAGGTACACCTGGCAGCTCTCATCTTGACCTTTCACTGTTCTGGCTCGTCTGCCTGACAGTCAGCTACTTCATGATTAAAGTTTTACAGTATGTCACGCAGTGGCTCACAGCTGCCCCTGCTGCCCTCACCTGGGTAAGGCACCCGGCCCTTGGTGACCAGCTCCGTAAGCAAGATGCCAAATGACCACACGTCTGATTTAATGGTGAACTTTCCGTACAGCGCCGCTTCGGGGGCGGTCCACTTAATGGGAAACTTGGCTCCTGTAACACAGAAAGTTTGTTTACACGTCCTCTTGCCTTGAGGTCCAAATCATGATGTGGAGCACAGATAGTATGTGATCATAACTTAACAAGAAAATGAATTAGTGACTGTTGCTGAGAGTCTCCTGCTACACTAAGTGGGTGGGAGCATTAGAATTTGCTACTGCATGAACACAGCATCAGTGTGAGCCCCCACCTTGCCGAGCAGTGTACTCGTTGTCTTCGATGAGCCTCGCCAAGCCAAAGTCAGCAATCTTGCAGACCAGGCTGTCTCCTACCAGGATGTTGGCGGCGCGCAGGTCTCTGTGGATGTAGTTCATCCTCTCAATGTAGGCCATGCCTGCTGCCACCTGAAGCACACCAAAGCAGCCTATATCAGCTACATCAGTACCACGGCCATTAGTACTACAGCCATTGGTACAAAAGCCATCGGTACCACAGCTATAGGTAGCATGACCATCTGCTGACGTTCCTGGACTCCCAGTTTTCTTATCTGTGCATTTCTTGTGTGTAGCTGTTGCACTTTGTTGTTGTTTTTCTTTCTGACACACACCCATCAAGTAAAACCGTGCTGGCCCTGGCTCTGTCCATCTAAACTGTTACTTTAGGCACAAATCTCTGTAGACAGGAGGCAATGAATGGTTGAATGGTTTTGATCTATGGGTCAACAAAGCATAGATCCTGCTGCCTTTTGGGCTTGAACTTAGTAATACAGTATGGCCAAAAATTAAGGGGTCATTTAAAATCTTATGACCAGCACAACACATCTTTCAATATCAAGAAAACACAACAACCCAAAGACAACCCTTATTTCTGACTGTGTTCTTCTTAATATTTGCTTCTTTTATATGGTTCTTTTTTTTTTTTTTTTTTTTTGAAATTTTGGTACTTGCTGTACCTGTGCAGCCATGTCCACCAAGTTCGGCAGTTTCAACCCTCGTCCTTCTCCATCCTTTAAGAAGTCCAGCAGACTTCCTTTTGGGGACATAGACATAGTGCTCATTAGGTGCAGTCCGTAAATCTTCTGTTCCTTCACCCTCAACATTCAGAAAATACAAACCAGTCAGCAACGCGGCAGCTGAAGGTTTCAGGGACATGAGGTTGTATATGTAATTTGGCTTCATATGGTCAGTTGGGAAAGGCCCGAGACGGTGGGATTGAGGACTGTATTTTGTGACTTGTGTTCTCTGGTGTATCTGTGCATCCACAGTGTTTGTTGTGGGCTTTCTACATCTCAGGCCTTTGGACGGTGTTAGAGTCCAATCATCAGATTCAACAGTTGTTCTGACCCCTTGGACTTACAATGTAATGGGTACTGAAAGCCTGTGAGTGCTGTGGATGTGGTCTGTGTGTCCATGTACAGTACAACGATTTGACATGTTAGGGGTCCTGTACCTTTGCCCATGTACTCAGTGACTATGTAGATGGGCTCCTCAGAAACCACAGCGTAGAGCTGCACCAGCTTGTCATGGCGCAGCTTCTTCATGATCTGAGCCTCCTCCAGGAAGGACTCCGGGGACATGGTACCAGGCTTTAGAGTCTTTACCGCCACCTTAGTGGTGCCGTTCCACGTTCCTGGAACAAGCATGTCACGTATCACATACATACACTCATTTAGAACTTGGTGAAGTGAAGTGAAAGACTTTATACTTAAAACTCAAACAATGTAATTTCATGGCAGACCTGATCGGTAGAACTGATCTGAGTCCCAATGAAATGACAATGGAGTCAACTTAACACAAGGGGTATAGGAAGCAACTCTCATGCACAGTGGCTCAGCTAAGGACAAGTACAGTAGGTGGGGAATTGTGGAGTGGACCTTCATTAGAAACGGTATTTAGAAGCCGACAACATCATCATGATCATTAGGGCTTTGACAGCCACAGGCTTCACTGCAGATGATCCTTAGCAGAATAATAATTAGCAGTATATTGACTATGTCATGCTTTAAGCTGCGTCAGCGAGATATGGATCTTTGTAATCACGTCAATGAAGGTACCACTCCATTGGCTTCATTCTGTGACAATAACGGATATGAGAATTATTGGTAGGCAGAGTCAGTGTATGACTGGTGGGAGAGGAGGTGAGTTAAGAACCAGCTCTTAAATCAGTGAATTGGAAAGTTGGGTGAGGAGCTATATCCAGTGTCATCACCAGTATGTCTACAGTAAGGTCCAACCTGATGTAATGATGTAACTCATTTCCAGTCAATAGCTGTTAATAAAACAAATGAATTATTATTATTATTATAATTATTATCTGCCCTATTTAATATAAAAGTTTCTGTGATAAAACAGCATATGCATGAAGGTAATTATTAGTCACTAAACTGTGACTACTTTCCTGATTTTAAGGTGGACCAAGGTCAGAAGTGAGTACTTTTTAATTCCTTACCGTAAAATACATCAGCAAAACATCCTGTGCCCAGTTTTACTTCCAATTCAAGTGCATCTCTGGTGATCTCCCAGGCATCGTGACTCAAGCCCACAGTGTCAGGGATGTAGTTCACACACACGCCCGTTAAATTAAAGCACAAACCATCCGCACTCTCTACAGGGAAGGGAAGGGAAGGGACACAGGGTTAACTACAGGAGGGGGAACATGCACTGAGGCACATGGAAGAAGGCCAACACAGTCTGCTGACACACTGATGAGGGTCCAGATTCTTTGGAGGAGGGGTCAAAAACCAAACCTCCAAACTGAGAACGACGAAATCACTGCTTATTGTAGCCCTCCAAGCCTTTGTTGGAGCCACTCTGGTGGTTAACTCAGTGTGGCCTTGTTCCATGTGACCTCGTCGTCCGAAGGCGACTGGATCCGTACCCATCCAGACCTCCCCAAACTGCCCGTTCCCAAGGCGCTTGATCAGCTGCAGTGATTCTCGAGGAATCTCCCACACGTCCTTTGTTTTGACAGACAGGTCAGCGAGGCGGGGCATCCCTTTATGGCAGGGCACCACCAAGCGACAGCAGAGCCCAGCGGCTCGGTCTGCACGCACAAAGCAGCACAGTAAGAAGAGCACAGCGAGAAAGTAGCATAGACAAAGAGTTAGCACGAGTTTTAAAGCACCCAGACAACAAACAAACTGACAGCTGCTTCCTGCTTTTGGGGCTTCCTTTGCTCCTTATTGCTCATCTTGATGTACAATATAAAAAATGGGCTGTTATGGCAACTGTCATGCATGTAAACAGCACCCGCTCTCTGTCTCTTAGTGGGAAATGAACATAAACCTGTGGTTAACCATAAAGTTAAAGGGCATCAGGTACATTCAAGTAGTTAGGGGCTGTGTGGTACAGGACGTAGGCTCTTCAGCTTATCAGACAACATACACAGTCAGGTGGGTGCATCACTTGCTTTAATGCTGTTTTCCATCATTGATTAAAGCAACCACATCCATGCTAATATCTAGAGCTTCCCTGCCAGTCCAGTTGGAACAAAGTGCACCCCCCCCCACGGCCACTGATAAGGCTTCAGGTGTTTGCACTGAGCAGTAAAGATAAAGTCCTGCAATTCACAGGGACTCGTTGGACCTGGAACTTCTCAGCTGATGCCGTCTCAGATATCAATACAGCTCCACGCTCTGCTGGCTATCATACAATCTGTCAATATGCATATGCACAGAGCAAGCAGCAGTGTAGATTCAGTAGATCAGTGTGACGTATGGACAGTAAGGAACATGCTGGATCTTAAACCTGGTGCTCCTTTCCTCCATTTTTTATAGATATTTCTGTTAAATTATGAAATCTTGTTTGTGGTGGTATTTAAGCATCAAGCACTGACACCGTATATAATGAATGAACAAGCAGTAACATGCTGCAGACTGCACAAACAGTAATGCTGCATATGACCCTTAAAAACAAAACAGAGCAGGAAGCCATGAAAGCACCAGTCAGTGTGTGTGTGTACGTCATCTGCAACAGTAGGAGAGTTAATGCTCCATGACACAAACACATACAGAAACGACATGATGTTGATTTTAGAGCAGATGAAATATGTCAAAGTGTGAGGGAGACAAAAAGAGAAAACACAACACATTGAGGAAGATAAAAAGCTGAATGCATTGTAAACCAAGAGCAGTAATCACTGGCTCACTTTGTGAATCAAAGGTTTAATGTGTCAGCAGCAGAGAAGCTTTAGCTGACTCCTGAACACAGCCGTGATCGGAAGCAACTAACTCAATAAAGATACATTCCCACTGCTGCAAACGCATCTCCGGCACACCAACGTCCTGGCTCTCATTGATAAAAAAAAGCTGCATCTCAGTACGTGGTTTGCTGCATCTAATATGTGTTTCTACATTCAGTCAGTGTGAAAGTCTCCTTTTACATCAGCAAACAGATGCCGATTATACAGTAGAGCAGCGTGATACAGCGTCTGCGTTTTGGATCAATAGGAGGAAATGGCCTTTGACATTTCTATCTGGGCTTGTGCAAATGTTGCCACTCTGTCTCCAAACATAACAAAGCCTCTTACTGCAATAAATTACACAATATGAATCACAAATACTATAGATTCATGATGATATTTGCATCAGGCGCTGTTTTTCTGATTCTAAGATTCCTGAGATTCATTATTAATCATTTTAAGTGCTATTAACTACTGCAAAGTGTTTTAATCTGCAGACTGAAAAAATTGAAAATCAGAAGATGCATTTACACAATATCCTCTATAAAGACCTGTAATTTCTATATAAGATATGCTCCTAATTCAGCATGAATGCTAATAAGAGGCTGGGTACTGGTACCTGAGTAGTGCTGAACCAGCTGCTGAAGTGTCTCAAACTGAGCCCTGGTGGTGATGTAGTAGCCGCCACTGTCCAGCTTGCGGATCTTATAATGCTTGACGTGGTCGCCTTTCACATCATCCCAGTCTCGTATGGACAAGGAAAAGGCACCTGGAGTATACAGATTAGTGATATGACATGAGATGTGGCCAAAGAATAATCAACCTAATGTGGCATAGTCAGGAGCAGAGGAGTTACCCTTCGTAGTTTCACTCTCCCGTATGAGATAGGTGCCTCGGAGGTTTCCTGAAGACAGCAGCTGTCTCTCTGCATCCTTGCGACCCAGTTTACCAAAGTACCAGCTGTAATTAAAGGAGAGAAATGTTGACAAATCAGGATCTTATCTGTATTACCTTCTCCAAGAACCATTGCATCAATGTAATATAATTCAAAAATGTGTGGTGGTGTAAAGTGTATGGAGATTTCACAGGCTGATAAAGAAACTGTGTCAAACAAACACTAGACTGGAAAAGAGGAACATCTAAACATTGTGACTTTAAAGCATTTAAATATCAGTGTGTCTCTGCATCACCATTGGCACCATTATACAGTATGCTAAGAAGTCAAATGGAGGACATGTCGTCATGGAGTCACAGAATGTTGGAACTGTGATAATGGTGATGATGTCTCACATGAATTTATGTCCTCAGAATTTGCCAGGAGCAGGTCATGGAACAGTGTCACAGCAAGCAGCCACGCACGCACGCACGCACGCACGTACACACGCATGCACACACTTACTCCTCTGCCTGTATGGAGTCCACTGGAGCCACGTAATTACTGGGAATGTATCCGCTGCCACCGGTAGTGAGGGAATGAGCATCCCACCAATCGCCTTCACTGAAAGACAGACCAAGTAATGCATTAGAACTGTTGTGGAGACTAAAGGAAACAGTGGGTCAGTGCTACAGTAGGTCAAGCAGAGTAAGTTATTCTACATGTGCAAACACTATAAAGACTGAGGAATCACTGAACTGCTTATATAAGACAAAGACAAACATATGTTCACGCCTCCAGTTAACCTTTGGTCTTTTTCCATCAGGGGTCTACACAGTCCGTCATCTCTACTCTGGGCATCTTCTACTCTGACACCAGCCAACCTCATGTCCTCTGTCACCACATCCATGTATCACCTCTTTGGTCGTCCTCTCGCCTGGCAGCTCCACCTCCAACATCCTTCCACCAAACTAATCACTTTCCCTCCTCTGCACATGTCCAAACCATCTCAGTCTGGCTTCTCTGACTTTGTAGCTACTACAGCCAATGTGAGCTGTCTCTCTTTTGTGCTCCTTCCTAATCATGTCTACAAAGAACCTCAGCATCTTCATCCCTGTTGACAGTGGTAGTTCACCACCCATCCATCCTTACCACTGCACCCTACTGTTACTAGGCTCTGACAATGTCCCTCTGACATGTTACACTGCCTGGTGCTTGTTCTTTATACATCAGCAGTGAATGCCTCTGGGTGTGTTTTTCAGTGTGAAGGCAGAGGACAGTGACAGAGAAGAGACATTCACTTGTGTTAAATAAAGAGATGACATCCACAGCACATACAGCCTGCCACAGGGGTCTATAGGAAGGCATCGGTGGCGGAACTGCCTGCCTTTCTAAGAGAGAGTAGGACGGGTAAGCCCTGTTTAATATAACTTAGTATATGTGTTTGTGAGGGGTTGGAGACATAAACAGATGGGTCTGGGTGGGGCTCTTTCTTTTGTCTTGAAGAAACAAAGCCCCTTAAACCAACCCTGCTGCATAAGGAGTAAACAACAGAGTTTCTTCTGTCTCTGTCCCTGGGGTGACTGCTGGTGACAGAACAACTCCACACAAGATGTTTAATGAAGGGAGTCACATTCACAAACCATTGGCTCTGAATCAGAACCCTGCAGATCCATAGCATTCAGCAACATGGGAGCTATTTCCTCATTATGTCTGTCATAATAAGACACTCTTGGTGGATACCCAGAAGGGTGGAACTTGGTTCCCAGAGGATAATGGGTGCTGGGAATTCTGATCACAACAGCCCTGCGAGTTAGTGGAACTGTCACTCATTTCCTACCGGATCTGACAGGCTGCAGCTGTGGAGTGTTTCAGGGCTTTCTCCACCTTTGCCCAGCAGGGGTCAGTGCGTATGACAATTTGCATGTGAAGCAGGCGAAACTGAGTGTGACAGAGAGCGGTGCAGATGAGAGGAGAGAATGGAGGAGGGATAAAAAATGCAGATCTGTTTGGCCCCTGTTAGAGAGAACACAGATGAAACAGAGAGAGCGCGAGACAGAGAGAGAGAGAGACAGACAGACAGAGAGAGAGAGAGAGAGAGAGAGAGAGAGAGAAAGAGAGAGAGAGAGAGAGAGAGAGAGAGAGAGAGAGAGAGAGAGAGACAGAGACAGAGAGAGAGAGAGAGAGAGAGAGACTGCTGCCTCGATTATTGCATCTACCTGCTAGCGCTGGAAGCCAGAACCAGGCCAAGCAGCTCAGACAGGATGTTAACTGGGTGTGTTAAGGAGGAAGACGGATCTTACTGGGCCGAAAGGTTGAAAGTGTGAGGTGGAGAGCTAATACTATACTGTCTGCCATGGCAGTACATATTTATCATCTCAGGTCAGCTTCAGCTCAGAGCCTCACGTAGGCAGAGAGCTAATAGAAACCATTCGTACAAACGCCGTGCCTTGCCAGCATCTCTGTGGGTGGAACATGACTCTTCCCGTCCAGGTTCAGAGGGAAGTCTTGGAGGAATGTGACACCCATCAGTGCTGGCTGGCAACGCAGCTCCACCCTGTGTAAAGCTTAAATAAGCTCGCTTTACTGCTGGTCCTCACGCAGTAAGTTCAAACCACCACCATTGTATGAAACACTTTATATACTGTTAATCCTTGCTTACTTAGCCACTTTGTTTCATCATGTGTAAAATATTCCTGCAGTCATAGACAGTAATGCTTTTAGCTCCACAAGGCTAATAACTTTGATTTTGATTACGAAACCTGGTGTCCAAGCTTCTACTGTTATTCTGGCTTGACATGCACTGTATATTCCTGATTGCAGACAATGTGTTAAGCAGTTGCATCAACTTACGTGCTGTTGATGATCTGGAACCTTTCTCCTTTCCTGAAGCTGAGGTCATCTTCTGTGCGTGCCTCATAGTCATAAAGTGCCACAAATAGCGTGACTCCTGTGGAAAGGAATAAGACTGATCAAGGTCCAGATCACACACTGGACTCCAGCACACTAAATACAAAATGTTCTGTTCAATAGGCAAGAATATGATGAAGTTAGTGTAAACTAAGCTTAACTTGTGAATTGAGTGGCTAATCATGGTTCTTTGTGGAATGTATTTGCAGGTATCAGCAGTAAATCTAATATGCAACTATTGTATTATAACACTACTGGTAAAACACAAACAACAGTTTGCGAAGATGACCTGTAGGACAGCAATGTAAGGCCAGCATTAAAGGGCAGCAGGCAGTGCTGTGACTGTGAAACTGTGCTGCCTTGCATAACAGAGGCTAAAACATGACCTAAAAAATGTTTTCAAACATTTCAATATTCAAGATTATCTCTGCTGAAAGATGCGAGTGAAGGAAGGAGAGTGCCGAACATGAACACGCTTGGCTTCTAGCTCAGATCCACAGCTAACCTCATGCTACAAACTAAGTGTGTTTCACACTACAGCAAAGGAGATGCTGTGACAGCTACACACTGCACTGTATGTAGCTGAGGAGACAGAATGAGAAAGAAGTGTGAGGCAGCATTTATACATGCTACTGTATATACCAGGTAATGTACACACTTAATACAGAAAATGATCCTTCCAGAGATGTGGATCTGCATTTGTCTCAAACTAAAGATAGATTTATGTGCCTCATCAAAGCCAAAGACAAAAACAGCTCTATCAGCTAAAGAATGTCCACTTACACTATTGATCATGGCCTCAGACACTTTTGAAAGGCCGAGGCTTTCTGGAAAACCATACTGACTTGAAGAGGTTTTGTCAAGACACTGAGGACTGCACTACATGTGATGACTTACAGATAAGGGGGGAGGGGCTTTTTCAAACACAATGACAATGTTGTTATTGCAATGTACAAATGTTCCATGTAGGCCGCAAAGGTAGTAGGTATGAATTGGGATATTATTTTAATTTATTAATAAATAATGGAGTTATGAGGCTCAGAGGAATTTGTTGTTTGGGAAGACACCATCATACAAGTCAATAACACATAGGATACCACAAGATTTACACTGAGGAGATGTAAATGCTGTCAGGACATACAAACTACACAACTGTGTTACGACATAGGCTAAGAGGAAGGGGCGGCTTCTGTCCAAATTAAAACGCTAAACCTCTTTCTGCTGCTCTGCCATGCTGTGGATTTGGATTACACAACGCAGAAAATAATCCACACTCTGGGCCAGTGGAGCTCTGCTAAATTGACTGGAAATGCAAAGTTCCTCTGCACAGCAGCTCGGGCTCAGTCAAACAGAAAGGATTTCCTGAGTGGGAATATTCTCTAGCTAAACAATGGGCCCGCAGCACAAAGGGCTGCGCTCAGGCCAGCCTGGACGGTCCTGTCAGAGTGAGACTCTGGGAAGCCTTGGGAGGTCCCCTAAAGCATGCTGTACTGCAGCATCTGAAGGTGTACATGTGTACACAACCAGCACTGGGAACACAATGAGATGCGACTATCACAGCATCAACATTCACTGTGTGTTAGGGACACTTTTCTTCTGCTGGCGAACAAAAAGCACTGTTCAAAACAATCATGTCCCTCTCTGATGCTACAGCAGTCCTACTATCGTCACATGCTCCTTCTGTACATACTGCAGCATAGAGGGTGGGTGTGATACTGTGACTACTGTGACTACAGTGATGATGCATGGTACCTGCCCAGTTCACTGCACCAACCTGTTTCAGTGTCCATGACCTTTGCCATGTAGCTTATATGACCACATATAACCGTGATCTGTCAGCTGTGAAGACTATCACAGACCATCTGATACACTTTAGAAATCTAAACGTTGTCTTGCTTCATGACGTTATAAGTTTAATAAAGTCACTTAACACAAACATTCAGAATGACGGCTGCTACAGTAGCTTATGCTGATTTACAATACTTGTAGTGTTTAATTAGGTCACATCCCTGTTGGATTAGCTAGGCTCTCCACTATGCGTTGGTCTGCTGGGGAACAGGCAGGAAACGACTAAATAGGTGAGGGTGAGACAGCAGGTGAGAGGAGGATGCCAGCCAAACTGACATTCACTGTGGTCACTGCTGGACCTCTCACCTGCTGCAGACAGTGAGGCTCTTCACAGTGACTAACACTCAGTGTAGGAGGAGCTCCTTTATCGCATCATTGCAAGAATAGTAGACTGCACACCTCTACTGCTTTAGCATGTTATACTGTTTCCCTGCTGTGGGATCAATGTTTGATCTTATCTTATTTGACGCCTGTAATAGGCTGGTGACCTGTTCAGGGTGTAACCTGCCTTCCGCCCTCAGCCTGCTGGGATGGGTTCCAACCCTCCCCCAACCTCACCTGGGATTCAGCAGTAGAAAAAGGATGGATTGACCTATACATTAGACTATAAGCCGCTACCTTTTTCATGCGCTTTGAACACTGCATCTTAATAAACGCTGAAGCAAATTTGTAGATTGAGTGTTGTATGATCCCTTAGTCATTGTTGTGTGGTAGCTTGGAGAATTTTCAGTGTGCTCTTGCTATTGGTGTTACTGTATAGTACAAATCTTGCAGTTTAATTTAAAGGAACCCATATCTGATTGACTTGCTGACCACGTCAGATGGACAGAGTCGATGGAGCGGATTCTTCTTTCTGCCTTAAATAAATGACTATTTCACCAAGACGTTTCCCCTATTCTTAAGCGTAAACCACACAGTTATTGCGCTCAACAAAAGTCAAAAAGGCCTGTCCATCAGGGCATGCAGCTCCTTTCACTACAAGGAAAACAGTGCAAAAAAACCCAAGAAAGTGTGTGACGAAGTAATTGTGAGGCTGTTTAATTCTGACAGTGAAGTCGACGACGTGATTTTAGTGCGCAGAACACTGCAGGAATCTGTCGACCTGGAGATGAAAGTCTTTCATTTAAAATGGTTTCTGCCTTTATTTCCACTGTCCTCTGCGACCTGTTCAGGGTGTACCCTGCCTCCCGCCCTTAGCCTGCTGCAATAGGCTCCAGACCCCCGTCACCCCCGAGACATGGGATTCAGCGGTAGAAGATGGTTGGATGGATGGATATATTCTCTGAATTAATGCAAATGCATACAATTAGATTTGGATTAGAAACATTTCCACCTCCAACTCACTGAGACCAAACAAGCACTAAACCAAAGTTGCTGTACAGTGACACATAACACCAACTAACTAACCCTTACCTGTCCCACCCCGAGTCCTTAGGGTTCCAGTGTGAGAGGAAGTGCTGACGCCTCCAAACACCGTCATTCCCTGTCCAACAGGGGTGTGAAAGTTGTTGTAATTGGGAATGGCAGTAACCCCAAAGTTGGGGTAATGCTGTGGAGTGGGGTCGGCCCCATAGCGGTAGCCCGCTCCCTGGGAGGTGCTGGTGTCACGCTCGTCTGTGAATTTGGTCGCTTCCTTATCCTTGCATTGCACACAGCCCATTCTCTATAATCTGTGGACAAAAAGAGAACAATGGTTTAGATGAACACAAGGCCAACAAATGAAATGGCTCTAAAAGTCAGAACTTGAATAGAGATTTATAAAGCCTGGGCTTAATTAGGAGTGGGGGAAGACTGTTTTGTTTTGTTTGAAGTTTGTTGGAGACATGGTGAAGCTCTTATTACTAAGCTGAACAATTAAAATCACCCAGAAAGATAAATCCCTTAGGTTACCTTTTATTTATTTCTTGTGTAACAATGATTTAGTAAAACTTGTCAAATACTGAAGGTTAACTAAAGACGTAGAAAATAATACAACCAACAGCTGGGTCCTTCCTCTGACATGATGCAACTCGGTGGACTTGTTTTGGTGTCAGCTGATATGATCTAAACAGGCTGAATACAGAAGAACGACCACAAATCAAGCACCACCCTCTGAGGTTTTCCCCATTATTTCTTTCATGTTAACATACTTTATTTATCATGAACATTCTGGACTGTTGTTGCAGCACATACTGCACAGTCAGGTTCACCACAACATTGACGCACTCAGCTTTAAGTCAATGGATCTGGAATTAACCCTTTGCAAATCACCATCTCTATTTGTGGGGCCTCGTACTGTATATAATAGACCAAACCTCCATACTTACAAATAAAAAACACCCCTTTTTTATATATTTTAAAAAAATCATAGCAGTCAATGACAACTTGAGGCATCGAAGCCATGAACATACGGAACACAAAAGGCTGTGACGATTCACAATTTGGACAAAATTATGTTTCAGCTTTTCTAATGTGGAAACCATTAAAAAAACAGGAAGAGGACTTCAAAGCTCCACTATGGTGAAGTAGCTTAGCTGCTATGGTGACCACCTCCTCTGCATCATCTGCAACAAGTGTCCTACAGTTGTAAACTGAATGAACTCTAAATAACCAACACTAGTCGCATCGCATCACAGGTACAAAGGATTTCAGACTTGCTGTTAATAGGCCAACTGCACCTTTCTAAAACCCTAGACATGAATCATCCATAAGGTCTTGTTTAGGCCTTTCCTTCCCACTCAGAACAGCAGCCCCATGCGGACACGCTCCTCCAAAATAATCACAGATTGATCACTCAGATTACATACTGCTGCAGAGAAAAGGGGCAAATCTGAACATAGTTTTATATCCAACAGCATAACAAGTGTCTGCTGATTGTAAACTTGTAGCTTCCTAACCTCAAGGACAGTGCTAACAGGAAAAGGCAGATGAAATCAGACATCCCATTTACAGTATGTGAAGAAGATTTATTTTGACTTATGTTATGTCAGTGTGTGAAGGCAGTGCTCTGTGTTTCTACTGCACATGTTCTTTACATAATCCATGACTGGTAGTGACAGAGTGAATATGCTTTTTGAAAGGGAAACAAGTGCATTGATCCCTCTGAGCCACATGGGAAGCTGTTAGTGTGCAGTTGTTGAATGATATTTGGTGGAAGGATGACGATGAATGTGGTCGTTGCTCGCAGAGATGACAGTGCCACAAACAATCACATTCCCAGGGACAGCGATGTCTATGTACAGACATTAAACACACAGAAATGGCTCAAGCGGTAGAGCTGTTGGCCACCAACCATAGGGTCGGTGGTTCTGCGATTCATCTGTGCCTTGGGCAAGACAACAAACAAAGTTGCCCCCGGTGTCAGCAGAGCAGTTCTGTCATCGGTGCGTTTGTGTGAATAAATGGGTGAATGTTAATACAGTGTAAAAGCGCTATGAGTACCACTAGGTAGAAAAGTGCTATACAGTTGCAGGTGAACATTTAGCTTTTTCTACATAGAACAATTAAACAAAGGTAGTACTAGAGCATGTTGGTAATCCAAAAATACAGACATCTGCCAGGAAGAACCAGAAATGACCAACAGGCCCAGTTGTGGATGAGTGTTCTTCCAACAGATGAACATAGTTCTGCAGCTTTAACTTTATTAATTATTGCATGTTACTGCAAATGCAGTGGCAAATTAGTGAACCACTCATTAACAAACATCTGGAGCTTCTAGAACTTTAGCAAAAGTCAGAACAGCATGTTAGACTTCTGTGCAAGAAAATAAGATAATTATTAAGAATTGCCAAACGTGATCATGTAGGAACCCTGAACTCCACAGCAAAACTGTGACTGAAAGTGTTTTGTAATTTCCCTACCACCTCTAATCTATTAGAATGATAGTGTAATCAGATTCCTGGATTAACGTCAAACCTACATTGTACTTTCTCCTAAAGACAGCCAGTCATAAGCCATGTCCGATTCCTCCCTCCGCAGCCTTCTGCCGGGATACAAAGGGCCAAGCTCATCACTGACTGCTCTCTTTGAACTGAAGGCTCTTTCTTCCTTTTATTCATCCCTTCCTTCCCTCCTTTTCATGCGGCACTCACTGCTGATTAATTATTCCTCCTTCACAGAAAAAGCTGCCACCTGCTTGCTGTAGGGTCTGTTTTACTGTTAACCCTTTCAGGAAAAAATGACAACCCAAACTAGATTGGGCCCTGGCCATATTTTAATACCAATAGGACTCATTGAAAAGCTCACTTTTAATGTAGGGAAAAAAGAGAGCAAGGCCAGCCTCCCATACTTCACAGTCAACATGAAATAAATCAACCCTAAGGGAGAATTCTATTCTATGATGGAGCACATGACAAGCCGCTGAGACAGATCTATAATTAGTAAGAGCTAAAGCCTTTTCATATAACACTGGATGGACTGCAATATTACCGTATCACCTGAAGAGCATGAAAGGAATTAATGAAGAAAAACAACTCAAGTTGATTAATATCTACGTGAACTATGCTTACCAACTGAACTACATGTCCAAGCAAAAGAAAGAAATAACGAATAAAGGGATGCAGGGTTCATTCAGGGGCACATGCCACTTCAGGTGAATCATTCATAGGGCTGAAGGGATGTTTTGGCTTCCCACTGAGGGAGATGTTTGCATACATATTTGATGGGGAGGTTCTGTGGCATGTTTCAGTGAGGCTGTTGGTGAAAGCCATGCTGCCATGTTTAGCCTCAGGGTAAGGGTTTCCCTATCCCCTTGTTGATAGGTGGGCTGAAGTCAGTCCCAGTTGGATTATATCTGTCTGATTGAAAACACTTCCACCTTCAGGAGGGAGGAAACAGGGTGCAGAGGCCAACTAGAAATTTGTGTCACACAGTCTGTGATATACGTATAGTAAAACATATCCTTGAAAAGGACACACTTAATGCCCTACAGCTCATGTCAGTGTTTGCTGTTCTGCTAAATTTACCTAACTATTACTGTATAGTCAGCCTCACTGTCCTGTGTGATTTGCACCTCCTTAAATTAAATTAAATTTGATTCATGTCACAACAAAAATTCAACACAGTGGAAATATAAACCTTAATCTACTGTAATATTAAACTTGACAAAATCTTAAAAAGCCACAAACATTTACTACTGTATGAATGGAAACATTCCTGCATGGTGTATTATACATCCTAAATTATTTTCCCCATTAGTAGGGATTCTCATGATGTTAATCATGTTCGAAAAGGTGGAGAGTAGTCTGGCATCACCCACCAGTTGACAGATTGTCACAACACAGAGGTATTGTATGCCTGTCTAAAGAAGTGATAAAACCAAAGTGGCTGTTTCTCATCATGTTATAGTACCGACAGCTGATTGAGCTTACACTGTCACAGAGGTGTGTCCTTCAATGGGAGGAAAAAAACTGCACCAGTACAGTACCATGGTACAGAGGTAAGGAGGTCTGCATGGAGTAATGATAACCTGGGAAAAGAAAAGTGGAGCAGAAAAGGGAGGTGCTGGGTTTCCTTGGAGCTATATCCTTAAACTTTGAAAGATCGGAAACCTTGCCTTAGTTGTGAATTGGTGCTACATTAATAAATTGGGTGGGTGCAGATGAGGAACGAGCATTACATGCTCTGCCCTCGCCTCGTCTCTCCCAGCATGCCACCCTGTCAGCATCAGGCAGCAACCTGTGCCAGCATGTCACAGCACATCCTCCTTAGTGCTCTGGATTAAATTTTTAATACATACATGCACTCAGTAGCCACCTTTTTAGGCACACCTGCATAGTCTAAACAAAGCTGCAATGAATTCAGTTAAAGCTATGAGCAAAGTGATAATTCTACTATATAAGTCATACTGATGTGCATTATGATTAGAGCTCCTTTAGAATAAGGGGGACTAGCCAACAGCAGTAGTCCATTTCAGTCTACAGCGTACTTCATAGTGATCATAAAGTATCAAAAAAGCTGTAATAAAGCAAGCACAAATAAACAATATACTACACCCCAGAATAAAACCATAAATCATAAAGTATGTGTCATCAATCTGCAGCAGAACCACACAGACACCTTCAGTGGAACAGCAACAGATGTGGCTCACCGTTCTGAGGCAGCAATGGACTGAGCCAAGGAAGTAGTATGGACTGGAATTAGTTATCAGAGCTGAAACCTGAAAGCTGAAAGCTCAAACCAAAATGAGACTCAACCCTAGCAATAAGACAATGTGACAGGTGACAGACAAAGCACACTCTTTCCAGCTTTGCAGTGACTTTTTGTTATTTAAATTATATCCATAGTCAAGTTTGTTTTGTTTTCATCATAGCCATCTATTTTGTTTGTTGCATTCTTCGTTCTCTGTCAGTTGGTCTTACTGTACTTCTACTACCAAGTACTGCCAAGTAGTGAGTTTAAATTCTTCCCTGTAGGGATTCCAGTCAGTCTGTTGGCTTTCAGAAGCCACCATCCCTGTCAGTCACTTAGTGTAGTCCACATTGAAGATTTATAATTGGTCAAACACAATTGGTAAGTGGTGAAATCTAAATTAGGAACACTCCAGAGACTGTGCAAATAGTAAAAGAATGCAGGTACGATAAAATACACTTCCAAGTGATGGTAATGTTAAGTTTGAAACAGTTGGCAGTTCCTTGCTCTAGATTGTTTTTTTTTATTGCAGCTCCTAAATTTTGGTGTTTGGTATAAGAACTGGTCCCTGGGCTCAGTGGAAAGTTTGAATTCATTTTAGCTGCATCAGAACCACGGAAGTGGTTCTCTTTATTTTCTAAACACTCTAAGCCTGTCACGTCTACGAGTCACATCCTGCTTTACTGCATTATACTTCCGGTTTCCTGCCACCTCACCTTAGTTTCAGCTTTATTTCCGGTCGTCATTAGTCTCACCTGTTCCGTATCAGTAATTATCCTCAGCATTCTTAAGCACCATCAGCCCCAGAACACCTTGCCAGATCGTTGTAAGCCAGACTACACTTTCCAGCAATTAGTTACTCTGTTCATGTGCCGTGACCCTGTTCCGTTTCTGACTCCTGATTCCTGCCGACTCCCTGATCTGTACTACTGCTTGGATTGCTCTTGGATAACGAACCTAACCGCCCGACTACGAGACAGCCTGCTCCCTCACGGTACCGTAAAACTGCGATCTTCTGTTACCGAACCTCTGCCTGCCCCGGATCCGAACCAGCCTGCCCCACCGGTACCGAAGCCCCGTGATTGACTGTGCATGACCCGGATTGTCTGTGATTCTGAATAAACCGTTTAACCCTACGTTCTGCCTGTGGTCTCTGTGCTGTGCATGTGGGTCCAAGCTCTGCCAAAACCTGACAGAACGATCTGGCCAGACATGGACCCAACCAGCGTAGAGACCCTCCGTGCCGCGCTGCTCGCCCAGGGACAGCGACTCAGCGAGCAGGAGGAGAAGACCCATGACGCGCTGCAGAAGCTGGCGGACTGCGCTCTGCGGCAAGAGGCGGCGATGACCAACCTGGCGGAGGCGGTGAGTCGGCTGGCTCAGCACACCGTCGGCGAGGAGGCGCCGATTCGGGTTCCCGTGGCCGCCGCCGCGGCGAGTGCGATCTCCGCGGCTTCCGCGCTGACCACCCCGGCACCCGACGCTCGTCTGGGAGCGCCCACTCGCTTCTCGGGCGAGACCGGGGATTGCAGAGCGTTTATCACTCAGTGCGAGATCCATTTTGAGCTGCACGCACCTGCTTTTCCCACGGAGAGATCCCGCGTAGATTACGCCGTCTCCCACCTGACAGGAGAGGCTGAGGCGTGGGCGACAGCAGAGTGGCAGAACAATTCTCCGTGTGTGGCCACATTCTCCGCCTTCTCAGCGGCGTTAAAGCAGATCTTTCAAGAGATCATCCCGGGCCGCGAGGCGGCTCAGAGACTGGTGAATATCCGACAGGGGAAGAGAACGACCGCCAAATACGCCATTGAGTTCAGGACCCTGGCGGCGGAGGCCGGCTGGGACGCGACGGCTCTAGGGGACGTTTTCATCCGCGGATTATCTCGCCGGGTTAAAGACTGTTTGGCGAGCCGTGATTTACCCAGCGGCCTGGATGAGTTGATAGCAGTCCGAGGAGACCGCCACGGGAGGCGATTGATCCGCCGGGTCAGAGGAGCACGGGAGCACAGCCAAACGTGGAAGAGCCGATGCAGATCGGTCGCACGCGCCTCACCGAGGAGGAGAGATGCAGACGCCGCACCCAACAGCTCTGCATGTACTGTGGACAGGCAGGGCACTTTGCGGCGCGGTGCCCGCTAAAAGACCAGGCTCATCGCTAGCGCGGAGGGTAGCGATGAGCCGGATCATGCTTGGCAGTGCCTCCGCACGATCCCTTCCAACCGTGACCCTGACATGCAATGCTCGTTCCATCCAGCAGGGGGTGCTGATCGACTCGGGCGCGGACGCCAGCCTGATGGACGCAGGGCTGGTCGGTCAGATGGGCATCCAGACGGCGCCATTAGCGTCACCTGTGGAGACGGCGGCGCTGGACGGTCGAAGACTGTGGAGAGTCACACATCACACTGCCCCTGTTTCCATGTCATTTGCTGACGGACATTCAGAGACAATCACATTTTTAGTTGTGGAATCCTGTTATCATCCCATTGTTTTAGGCCACACCTGGTTGAGGAGACACAACCCCACGCTGGATTGGAGGAGTGGGGAGGTGCGCGAGTGGGACCCGGAGTGTCGGCGCACCTGCTTCCAGTCCAATCCTGAGCCGGAGGCCTTGCAGAGCGGGCTGGACATGGAAGGGGAAGAGGCGGCTGACCTTAAGGACGTCCCGGACTGCTACCATGACCTGCGCATGGTCTTCAGTAAGGTCAGAGCCACATCCCTGCCCCCGCACCGAAAACATGACTGCGCAATTAATCTGAGGCCAGGTACAGCGCCACCCAAGGGCAGGCTCTTCCATCTGTCACCTAAGGAACGGGCGGCGATGAGGGAGTACCTGGACTCAGCTTTAGCGTCTGGAATCATACGGCCATCCTCGTCCCCCGCCGGAGCAGGATTCTTTTTCGTGAGCAAAAAGGATGGGTCACTGAGACCCTGCATTGACTATCGTGGCCTGAATGATATTACCGTCAGGGACTCTTACCCATTACCCCTCTTGTCCTCTGCCTTCGAGCTGCTGTCTGGTGCCACCTGCTTCACCAAGCTGGACCTCCGCAACGCCTACCACTTGGTGCGGATTCGGGAAGGCGACGAGTGGAAAACGGCCTTCAACACACCCAATGGGCACTACGAGTATCTCGTAATGCCGTTCGGACTCACTAACGCACCAGCCATCTTTCAGGCGTTCGTCAATGAGATACTGGGGCCTATGATCAACAGCTTCGTAATTGTATATTTAGATGACATACTGATCTTTTCTCGCTCCAAGGAGGAGCACGTCTCTCACGTGCGGCAGGTGCTCAAACGGCTGCTGGAGCATAGACTGTTTGTGAAGGCCGAGAAATGCGAGTTTCATGTGGGGACCGTAGCATTTCTCAGCTTCATCGTTTCACAGGGCCGAATCCAGATGGACCCGGCCAAAACGCGGGCGGTGGAAGAATGGCCAGTTCCCCAGTGCCGCAGGGACGTCCAGCGGTTTCTGGGCTTCGCCAATTTTTACCGCAAGTTCATCCGGCGGTTCAGTAGCATCGCGGCGCCACTACATGCATTAACATCTGCCAAGTCTTCGTTTCAGTGGACGGCGGACGCAGGAGCCGCTTTCCGACGGCTGAAGGAGAGCTTTACGTCCGCTCCCATTCTGCACATGCCGGACCCAGGAAGACAGTTCATCGTGGAGGTAGACGCCTCCAACACGGGAGTGGGAGCCGTCCTATCACAGCGGGACCCGGCTGGAGGTAGGCTCCACCCGTGTGCTTTTATGTCCCGGAAACTGTCCCCAGCAGAGAGAAATTACGGCATCGGGGACCGAGAGCTGCTGGCGGTCAAAGTGGCCCTTGAAGAATGGAGACATTGGTTGGAGGGAGCCGAACAACCGTTCATGGTGTATACGGACCATAAGAACCTGGAGTACTTGAGGACCGCCAAGCGACTGAATTCACGCCAGGCCAGGTGGGCTCTGTTTTTCAGTCGCTTTAACTTCCATCTTTCGTACCGACCAGGGTCCAAAAACACGAAGCCCGACGCGCTGTCCTGGCTTAACGAGGCACCGGAAGAGGCCACGGAACCAGAGACAATCCTGCCGGCGAAGTGTCTACTGGGGGCGGTTTCATGGCCGGTGGAGCGTCGCGTCAGGGAAGCGGTAAGGGACCTCCAGGTACCGCCAGCATGTCCTCCCAATCGTCTGTTCGTCCCACCTGAGCTCCGGGGGGAGGTCATTCAGTGGGCACACGACTCCGCGGTCAGCGGTCATCCAGGTGCCCCTCGGACGACGTTCCGGGTGGGAGAAAGGTTCTGGTGGCCTTCCATGAAGCGGGACGTGTCGGAGTACGTCGCTGCCTGCCCAACCTGTGCCATGGGCAAGGTCTCACACCAGCGGCCAGCCGGGCTGTTACACCCTCTGCCAGTTCCAGGCCGACCCTGGTCACATATTGCACTGGACTTTGTAACCGATCTTCCCCCATCTCAGGGCAAGACAGCTGTGATGACCGTGGTAGACCGGTTCTCTAGGTGTGTGCACTTTATTCCTCTGCCCAAGCTGCCCACCGCGAAGCAGACAGCCCAGGTCATGTTGGAGCAGGTCTTCCGCCTCCACGGGTTCCCCAGTGACATCGTGTCAGATCGGGGCCCTCAATTTGTTTCCCGGTTCTGGAGGGAGTTCTGCTCGTTGGTGGGGGCTGAAGTCAGCCTGTCATCAGGGTACCATCCGGAGTCCAACGGACAGACTGAACGCGTTAATCAGCAGCTGGAGGTGGGGTTGCGCCTGTTGGCATCTAGGAGTCCGGGCTCCTGGGTACAGAAGCTGGTATGGGTCGAGTTCGCACATAATACTCTGCCGTGCGCTTCGACCGGCCTAACCCCTTTCCAGTGTGCGTATGGTTTTCAGCCTCCCCTATTCCCGGCCCTGGAGGAGGAGGTCCGCGTTCCATCAGCCCATGCATTGGTCCGCAGATGTCGGCAGACTTGGTTGCGAGCCAGGCGGACCATGATGCAGGCTCAGACCCGCTACAAGGCGTCGGCAGACCGTAAGAGGGCTCCAGGACCCAGGTACGAGGTCGGGGACCAGGTCTGGCTCTCGACCAGGGACCTCAAACTGCAGGGCCAACCACGTAAGTTGGCACCAAGATTCATCGGCCCATATACCATCTCCAAGATAATTAACCCCGTGTCGGTGAGGCTTTCACTACCCAGGTCACTGAGGATCCATCCAACGTTCCATATTAGTCGTCTCAAACCGTTTCGCTCCTGTCCCATGGTGCCCCCTCATCAACCACCTCCACCACCTCGGGTGGTGGATGGGTCTCCAGCATACACGGTCCGAGAGCTCCTGGACTGCAGGCGACGTGGCCGGGGGTTCCAGTACCTCGTGGACTGGGAGGGGTACGGTCCTGAGGAACGCTCGTGGGTTCCGGCCAGGGACATCCTGGACAAGTCCCTCATCCGGGAATATCACGCGGCGCATCCCATACCTCCTGCCCCGGGAGGGGCGCCACGGCCCGCCCAGCCTGCCGCTGGGGGGTCCGGTTCTGGTCCCTCCTCCTAGACCTCCCTCCGCCCACCCTGGCTGGGGGGGGAGGGGTTGCCGTGGGCGCCATGGTCGCCGCCCTAGGAGGGGGGGTACTGTCACGTCTACGAGTCACATCCTGCTTTACTGCATTATACTTCCGGTTTCCTGCCACCTCACCTTAGTTTCAGCTTTATTTCCGGTCGTCATTAGTCTCACCTGTTCCATATCAGTAATTATCCTCAGCATTCTTAAGCACCATCAGCCCCAGAACACCTTGCCAGATCGTTGTAAGCCAGACTACACTTTCCAGCAATTAGTTACTCTGTTCATGTGCCGTGACCCTGTTCCGTTTCTGACTCCTGATTCCTGCCGACTCCCTGATCTGTACTACTGCTTGGATTGCTCTTGGATAACGAACCTAACCGCCCGACTACGAGACAGCCTGCTCCCTCACGGTACCGTAAAACTGCGATCTTCTGTTACCGAACCTCTGCCTGCCCCGGATCCGAACCAGCCTGCCCCACCGGTACCGAAGCCCCGTGATTGACTGTGCATGACCCGGATTGTCTGTGATTCTGAATAAACCGTTTAACCCTACGTTCTGCCTGTGGTCTCTGTGCTGTGCATGTGGGTCCGAGCTCTGCCAAAACCTGACAAAGCCTTACTGTACTTACTGTGTGTCTGTTCTTATTGGTCTGCCAGAACATATATTTTGAAGCCCTTTGTGGTAATACATTATTTAGGTAAACATGACTATTGTTTTTCACTGTATGTAAAAATGCAAGCTGGCTGTAAGGACTCCAACAAGGGATGAATCAACAGTTATGAGGTACACTCTATTCTGGCCTGCATTAGCATTTTTTCAAGTCTAAGATATGAAGTTTCACTGTATTTAAAGGCAGATGGAGGCAGCTGGGTAAAGAATCTGGACATGTTCTTTTGCTCCCTGCAGGACGTCTGCCTGAGGATGCTCTTATTAAAAATTACAGATTGTCCTGTTCATCCCCCCAGTGCGAGCTCCTCAGATTGTACAGACTGTCTTCCACTGTAAAGAAGATAATGTCTTCTTTTTGCTACCTCTGCCTGCAACTAATGTTTTGCCATTAATATATCCCCTGTTCTTTAACAAGACACATCTACTTTCTGGAGCTGTCAAAATGGGAACAGTGCAGGTTTTCTACATTTCTTCTTTCTGGGTGCGATCACAGCAACTCTCTGCCCAGATTCTAAGAGGATGCAAGCCTCTGCCCTCCCTGCACCTATCTGTCAAAGCTAAGATGGGGCGGGGCCAGTGGTGACACCATTGTGTCAGGGCAGCTCAATGGCAGCAACAAGATGGAAGAAGCTGAAGGAATATACAGTAGGGAGGATGTAAATAGACAGCTACAATCGTTTTTATATTCTCTGTTGATTTTACAGTCACATACTGACATATTCTGTGTTTAACTACAGTATGCAGCTGCACCACCAAACCACTAGTGGGTAGTAGGCTTTCTGTACGACTATGGTGATGATCTTTGCAACTGGGCTGAGTTTCAGACGAGAGAAGATGTTGGTTAGAGTACTATATGTCCATAATATTTCCAGTGCACTTCAGGCAACACTGGGTCCCGCATCAAACAGTGTGGTTGACAGTTTATAACCAGACAACTTTTTAAGTTGTATTTGTTACAGTTCCTCTCAGTAAAATGATGAGGAACTAAGAGAAGCTAAGAAGCTAAAACAGAGGCCTGGTGAATCTTCACTAAACAGCCAGAGGTGCAGAATCAAGTGAGCTGCTCGATGCGAGCCCTGCAGACTTGTGCTGACAGCTGACCTTCTGTTAATAATGCAGCTGTGTCCAGGACGTGACCTGGCAGCCCCCACACCCCCAGGCTCTGCATGAATCAACACTAACACAAAATGTTGCCTCTGCTCTCTATGCTGAAATGTTCATCTGCTCCTCTGAGGAAACTGTCCACGTCTATTGTATCTAAAGTTTTAATGTTCTATCTGCTTGGTACCTTAAAGATATGAGTTTAGCTTTCAAATTGATTTTCAAATTCTCTGACAACACAAATGACAGTAAACAAGTCCCTTGTGTATTTACAATAATACAATACAGTATTTTTGTCCTTACTTGAACCACTGACATACTAAAGGCAGCAGTGGGTTGTGTCTCCGTTACACAACAGCACACAACCACAGGATAGAGAGGCACCTTCACTCACTTAACACTAAGCCTTAGGGGAATAGATCAACATTTTCAGGGGTCTTCAGACACTTGTAACAGAAGGACAGAAATCTGTACTGTAGGTCAATTTTGGGTCAAGCTGCCTTGATAAATGTAGACATTTGAAACATGATTCTAAGGACATGTAACACTGATGCATTGTATTTCCACCAATGACAATGACTTCTGACGTGAGATTCTGTGGTTCATTTAAACACACTATGGGTGCACTTGAAGTGCACTTGCTACTTGAAGTGCACTTGCTACTGGCTTTACATTTGCTACTTTAAAGAATCCAATCTAAGCCTGATTTGTGTCGTAGTTCATTTTCTGCCTACGTCGATAGTAAACAGGCCACTCACAAAATCACCTCTGCTTCTGCCCAGACAAATGCAGAATACCAAAACAGTATTTCCGACACACACAAAAAATCTAATTAATGTGCATCCACTGTGTATGTAACTTTATTAGCAGCTTCCTCGTAACATAGACGTAGATGTAGAATGCTTGGTTTCCAAGTAGCGAAGTGGTGCAAAAGGCTTAATTGCCTCATCAGAGCTGGTTGCTGCATTATGCAGAGCGGGCTTGGTGTGTGGGAATAACCTGCTGCAATAACTCAATTCAGTATTTCAAGTAGAATTTTTCTTACATATGCTCTTTTTATGTCTTTTCAATGGTTCTTTTACCCTGTGCAAAGAAACTTTCCAAAGACCTTTGTTTGCTAGCTTGGGGGTTTCAAGTTAGCGGAAATGTGCTAAGTGTTACGGGGCAAAGCAGCAGAAGTTAGTGGTTGTAAGTAAGACATGTGACTGAGGCAAGCGTCTTGACATGTTAATGAGTTAGAGTAGGTCACAGGCGAATTTAGGACAGAGATTCTGGTAATTTTCCAAAATAAAACATTGTTTAGAATCACAATAAATCTGAAATAATGTAAGGTAAGCATTCTTTCTTTCACAGGGATTGGGGACCACTGCTCTAGAGTGTCAGACTCTCCATTAGTGCTTCATTAGCCAATAGCTTTAGCTAGACAACATCAAGCTGGATGCTGGTACCTGTGACCCCTATCAAATAAAGTGAGCTTCCGCAAACAGGTGTGGTGATGAACTGCATGTGCGACAAAACCAAACAGCCCTTTCCACCAGGGGGGGTGGAAATACACACTTTGATATGGGCAGTGCAGATGATCTAGAGGGATTTATGGCATAAAAAATTCTCATAAAAAGACTCCTTATTGAGACATTGAAGGCCAATATTCTTTGGCATGAAAAGCAGTTTAAGCAGTCTCCTTTAAATGGTTCACATTTATATAGCACTTTAAACCTTCCGGGATCCAAAGCGCTTTACACTAGTAAACTAAATGTTCCTGTCAGCTATCTGTGAGTAAATCACTATAGCAATCAATCATGTTGAACATGTCCTGAAGTTGCCATGATGCTATATGAGTTCTCCACCACAAAAAAAACATTGTTAGATCTCATAAAAGCAGTTCAAAGAACAGCAGCATCAGGCCACATATAGCATATGAGCAAAAAGAAGAGATCATAGCTCTAACAAGAGTTCGACCATCGCAGTGATGGATGGCTAAGATGTCAAAAGAAAGGGTCAAAAGGGTTATAAAACCCAGACAAATGTCATGTCAAAAAAACAAAAAACAAAACTTTTCAACACATGCATGTGAAGCTGCATTTTGCAAATGCGTATCTGTGTCATCCTTCTGGCCGCCTGCAGGATGTGGTTCAAAGTCTCAGATACACCTTCAAGGGCGTTAAGTTTCCATTAAACCGAATGCACGCCTGTAGGAGAGCAATGTAATAATAGATCTCAGCCCTCAATATGCTGAAAATATTGAAGTCACTCCTTCATTCAGAAGAGGCCAGATCTGCTGGTGAAGTGTCTCACTGGTGGGTCGACCCTTCAATCTATAAATAGGAAGGATGCATGTGTAGCCTACCGTGCTTCAAACACTCGGCTGACCTGCTGTTGGCTATGCAGGTTTCCTTGTCATCCTCTGTGTTCTTATACTTTAACAGTGGATTCGTTTCTACTACACTGCCTTCAACATAATACATCTACGTAACACCAGAAACCTATGACTTTCTACTGTGTTCCATTCTTCATGGCCTAAGGCAGCATATGGGTTTCACACATTTGATGCCAATATTGCTATATTCAATCTACTTCCACATACTGTAGTGTAGTAATTTTAGAATTTAAAACCTCTTCTCTAAGTGATTTAATGAAGGCTTATTGATCTCAGAGGGCAATATCTCCCACCTCCATTTTCAAAGACAGACAAAGCACAATCGCTCATCACTGACCCGTCACAGTGAAGTGTCTGTGACATCGTTGCTAGGTTACCGTATTCCAGAACACAACGCTCCACAGAGCCACATCGTGTCAGTTCCTGTGAATGATGGAGGACCAGGAGACACAGTCACACTGGGTGTGTTTTGACATGAAAATGAAGCGACAGTAGACCCACCTGTGTCTTGCTTCAGATATAATGTGTATTCTACTGTACACTGTACACACTGTATTAGGACTCCTTACAACCACTTATATCAAAATACTGCATACAGTATAATATTGCAAATATGGTGAAAAGAAATTGTGATCTGATATTACTTTACTTAGCTGATGTTAACACATAGTAATGCTATGTCACTATAAAGACTTGCTACTTCAAGTTAGTGAGTTTTTGAAGCATCCGTCACTGATTTACAACAAGATTTCTATCACCTTTACATATCATTCTACCACCACCAGCTACTGCTTCAACGAGTAGTAATAAGGCTCTATTCATCCTGTACCAGTTTTCAGATTCATTCTGCTCATGGTGGATTGTTCCAACACTTGTTTTTCCATTTACTGACTCTTTTCATTTACAGTATTTGCTCGAGTCTGCTTATTTCCTTTTTCTTAAGGGTATTCCAAGTCATTGCACCTGCCATGCTCTCAGTTCTTCAACACTTATAATACACTGCACTACACTAATAATAATAAATGCAGTAAACAGAAGTAATGCAAACATGAACTGGCCAATGCTTTTGTATAGAATTATATACACAGAAAATTTAAAATTTCAGTTTGTGCACTAGTTTGGACACAGATAGACTTTGAATTTTATCTCACAGGTTCTAATGAAGTCATGAATCCTTTGAAAGCACAGGAAAATCTGTTCTAAATACACATTCAGTACCTCTCACACTGATTATGACAACAGAGAAACTCAGGAGGGAGGCAGGCTTACTGTAATTTGCCTCCTGTTGTCTTTTCCAAGTATGTATCAAGGCTATATTGCAACACAGTGGGTGGCCTACATTAAGATCAAACAACAGTAAATATTTGAACAAGGCTCAGATGCTGACACAGCAGTAAGAGCATGATAGGAGACTATTACAAAGAATAGTGATTGTGCTCAGTGCACTGTACTAAACACTGTCGGAAAAATAACACAACACAAGGGATGATAGGGAGATGTGAATCATATATATCTTTACACTTTCTTTGCGTGTTTTTATGTGCTAGTGAATATCACCTATTTGTGTTAGGTAGTGAGTAATGGAAGTAACAAGGAAATAAATGTATGATAATGTTTAATATAGTTTAATGTGATGATAGACTTGAATATATTCTGAGTTAATGTA
This sequence comes from Betta splendens, assembly GCF_900634795.4. Lineage (NCBI taxonomy): Eukaryota > Metazoa > Chordata > Actinopteri > Anabantiformes > Osphronemidae > Betta > Betta splendens. The sequence continues at coordinate 2,191,314 of NC_040901.2, read as the reverse complement.
TTTGTTTTTCCTAAAGCTACTTAGTAAGTGTTCAGATATTTCTAACATCACAAGCTGTGACATTCTAGTTTTTCTTTGCTTCTAGGCAGGGAAGGAAAAACTTTGTGACTGAGTCTGCTGACAAACAGAAGATCCCAGACGTGCCTGCTCCTCCTCCATCAGTGCTATAATTCAGTAGAGACGCAGTCAAAATAGTGAGGATGAAGTAGCACTAATCCCTGTGGGGCTGCTCATTAAGCTGCTGGCTTAGTCCCTGGGGGCCTCAGGACAACACATGCCCACAGCCCATCACCCACCCTCCCCCAACTAATAATTAAAAGCACATCCTGTCTAAACCTCAAACTGTGGCTGAAATATTGACAGGCATTTCAGTTTAGTTTAGTTTATTTATATGGCACCAACTGACCACAAAATTCATCCCAACACACTTTACAATGTGATGTTTACAACCTTACAGAACCAAAAATACAACTGCTGCATATAGAACAATACAGGAAAACCCACAAATCCCACTTTAGTAACTGACACTATTTAATAGCAGCAAACGTCTAGACATACAATTAACAAACAACATTCACTATGTTGAGAAGGAGGTTTTCTTTTTGAGATTGACGACCATCTTCCTTGACAGTGTTACCATTACACTAATTTGCACAGCAGAGAAGAGGCCCACCCACATGTGATGTAACCTGGGACACTTGGAGTGTCTCTCAGCTCTGGTGACAAGGGGGATAGGCAGTCTGAAGCTTTTAAATGATACACACTTCAATCTAAGGGACCAATAAAAACACATGTTAACTTTGGTGTCGTGGCCTTGACAGTTACTCTGCAGGCAAATAGACAGGGAACACATCTGACCTGGGAATATGACTTATTTAGTGGAGATGTATTTCTGCTGTGACAGATGCTGTGAAGGTTAACAGGAAAGACGTGTGGTTAGTGTGATGAACAAAACACACCTTCACATTTTGCAGTTGTCTTACAGGAAACAGAGAAGCAGCGTGGTCATAAAGCCCTGAATGAATCCAGTGAACTTTAAAGCATCAGTTTGTTGAAGCACAGGTTGCACAGAGCTTGACAACTCAAACTAAACTCAAGACAGATGTTGTGCAGGTGGTTGATTAATAAAGAATACAACATCTTGAATAAATAACCCAAAGTAGTACTGCACTGTGTAAAGCTAACAAAGACAAACATCACCAATTTGTGTAATGGTTGGAACAAACGGTTACATTTTGAAATTTGGATTGGACATTTATAATGTCAGGCTTGCTGCATTTAAGGTTCTGTCCTGTCTCTGGATGTCATTCCGGGTGCTCTAATGGCCCAACAAAGATATGGGGGGTGGGGGAGGTTCTGTAACTGAGGCAGCATCCAAGACAGAACGTTCTGTGTTAGTGGTGGTTTAATGCGGGAGCCTAGATCCTGAACAGATTGCTTAATTAGGCAGAGGAAGGGACAAAAGGACATGAAAATTGCCACCACATGTGTCAATATAAGAGAGTTAGGCCTTCTACCACTGATGCCACAGTCTGGGACTAACACAACCTTTCAGTGAGTGGTTGCACAGCTCACACTGGCGTCATTATCATGGGTATAACAAACAGTCAGAGCTTTGAGGCAACAAGTAAACACCATGTGTCTGTCTTATGGTTGCACATGACTCCAGCTATGACTATCAATGTGTGGATAATGAGAGGATAATACTACTGTGCTGTTCAGCTCCTCTTTCTACAGAAATGCGCTCAGATGCAGAAACAATTGGAATAAGTGAGTCATTTTCTGTTTGTCACCAGCCTACTATACCACCCACCCAGCACTCAGACACACGTCTGCTTTACATTCCCCCAGTTAGTATGCGCTTAATATGCTACCGCCGCAGAGATTCCTCTGAAGCCACTGTACCAAGTGTGGTTCCAGTCTGCAACAAGCATTGCTGAGCAGAGACACACAGAAACAGGATCTGATGTAGACATTACAGTAGATGCTTAGCTGAGTCTGATTTCCTGGAAGGTATCCATTGTTCAGCTAGTTTCTACCAAACCAGAGATGACGTTTACATAAAATTATCTTTACATCTTTATTATTTCTGTGTATCTCTGCTGAGCTTCTCACAATGTGGCCCCTATATCAGAAAGCCTGTTTTCAGATTGTTATAGTGTACTGTAAGTTCCACTGAGTGGAGGAAGCCATTGACTAAAACGCCTGTGAAAAGGTCACACAGAGGCGCTCTTTGGCTTCCAAATGGGTCACAGAACAAGTGAAACAAACAAATGGCTGCTGTGGAGCAGAAAGGCTTTGTGACCTGTGCTTCATAGAAAGTGCTGTCTCCTGGAGGCACAGCTTTGCTAGAGATTAGATGAGGTGGAGAATGGTCAGACTATATTCTTTTCTGTTAGGGTCTTAAAAAGTGAAAGAATGAGATTTTACATGTATGAATACCTCAAAGTATCGGCACAAAGCATCTGGGTTTAATTGGAATCAGTACAAATTGAACTGGGCTCTACACCTATTGTTAGTTGCACAAGAACAAAACTATAATAGCAGAAGTAATATATAGAAATAAATTAAAGTTACAATATTAACCTTGCTTAATCAATGTGACTAAATTTGATGTTTGTATCAAATACACATATAATCTTGGCAGCTCACTGAGCATCCTGATTCAGATATGACACTAACATTTAGTGATTCCCTTATTTGTTGTTTGAGAGCGGGCATTCAGAAAAGACATCTAATACAATAGAGGAGAAATCAGAAGAATGGCAGCTGAGTGAGAACTGGGGGGAGATGGGTTGGAGTGATTCTGATGCTGCACTGCAGAATAAAGACGGCAGCAACATAAAAGGACGATGAGGCCTGGTCATAAACTGTGTTAAAATTTTCTTTTGGCAGCATGCATCTGTTGTGATGCCTACAGTTGACTCCATTGCCTCCTGAATGAGCGTATTTTAATGGCCTGGCCATCTGCTGCCAATGTCTGCATGAGGTTATTGTCTAGAGGAGCTGTGCTTGAACTCATCTAGCAGTGGATTTGTAGGTCTTTGTGTTTGAGTGCTGAGCTTCATACCTCTGGTTTCAGGGTCGCAGAATCTTTTATTTCCTCCACATTGTTTTGTGTGCCACCAAACCAGAGACCTTTCAGGGACACAGAGATGCTTAATTACTTATCAACCAATCCAATTAAATGATGTGCTTTAAAGGCAGGAAGGAACAATGCAGGGTCAGTACAGAATGTCATTCTGGGTTGGCCACTCAAGAGTCGACTCAGTTTTTTAGTAAAGTTTTGATTCATATAAATATAAAACACCAATTTAAATGCACTTTGACTGCAAAGCAGCATTACACAGAAAAGTCGAAGTGCAGCAGAAGAGCTGAGGTTAACCGCATGATGCACCTACTTAACTGCTCTTTACTTACCAAAGCCAGAATATGTTAGAATATAAGAGCCGCTGATTTGACTGCTACTTCAAGCCTGCTAATCTCATTTCACCTCCCTTAGTGGCTTCCTTGATTGCTGAGGCTGCAAACACCCCGAGTTTGTGCAGCCCCTGCTGATGTGATGCACCCGTGCAGTAGCAGCCACCCACATGAAGAACTGCAGGTGGTTAATGGGGGTTTGTGATGTCTTCCTGTTATTCAGCGTATTGGGAACATGAGCTAATATTATCTGTGTAGGTTAATAATATAATTATTAAAAGTGTCCCAGTGTAGCAGCAAATGGGAGCTGTGGTGAACAGTGATGTGCTAGAAATAAAGCAAGGTGCTGATGGGTCATTTAACTCTGTTAATGACAGAGACCACAAACTACAAGAGATAGGAAAGAGGAAGGTCAAAGACAGTGAGGACATAGAAAAGTGTGGAGCTATTTTCTTAGCTGAAAAGTATTTCAAACAGTTTCTTTAAACTGTAATTAAAAGCATTACAGTCGATGTTTTTAGCATGTGCATTTTGGGTTCTATACACAGGAACTGTCCCAAAATAATCCAGCTAACCTCAGTGTGTCAGAGAAGCATGTCATTAAGTCTCAACCAGCAGAAAATTGCTGTTTGCCTGCCCCATGTGTGCGTCCACGCTGTGGACCTGCTCTCTCCCAGTTCCTCCATGAGGCCATGCTAGTGGGCTCCACTCAGGCTCTGCTGGGAGCACGTGTCTCTCTTTTCATCAATAGCCTTATGTAACGAAATGTAATGGCAGGAAACCACAGCGGAAAGAGCCGTCTTATGACAAGCTGAGAGCACAGAAGTCTTAGTCTTTGTGCACAGCTTCTGGGACAGACGCAGCAAGATTCATACAGGAAGCGGTTCTAATAGGCAGAGCGGCTGCTGGGTATGATGGGCATGAAGGAAGGCACACTATGTGTTGCATTGTACCCAGTGTTCATGCAGAAAATCTTAATTTTTCTGCTTGAATACAGGCTGCATTCCCCCTTCGGACTTGACTTGACTTCTGGTGCTTATCGGTGGCCGGTTTGTGGACAGCGGTGTAGTGTGAGAAACCCCACACTACTCTCTCCCTAAGACGCTCTCTACTTTTCCTGAAGATCTCAAAGCATTCCCTGAACAACAGAGACACAGTCCCTCCAGCGCGTCTTCCTCCCGGCAGGAGATGTATGTTTAGGACCGAAGAAGAAAATGGAGTGACAAATGGAGAACTCAATTTCCAACATTCCAACATAAAATTCTGTCCCTAAAAACGATGAGGAACCAGTGACAAAGGGCAGCCCTTACTGCAGGCAAAACATACCAATAAAGACCTGTAGGTGGCCCTCAGCACTCACTAGGACATTACAAACGGATTATTCATGCTCTCATGTGTTCATATATTTATCTCTATATTAATCTGTATTATTGTACCAAATTGACATCATGATCATAAAGCTTTTGTTGCTTTTCACGCTAAAGAATATTGGACTTCAATGTCTCAGTAAGGAGTCTATATGTTTTCATGCCATAAATCCTTGTGGATCGTCCACACTGCCAGTCTTAATGTGTTTATTTCCAGCCCCCTGGTGGAAAGTGCTGTATTAGGAGTCTGTCACACGAGAAGTTGATCGCCAAACCGCAAAAGCGCACATTGCATCATAGGGGTATCAGGTCAGGGCATCCAGCTTGCTGCTGTTTGGCTAAAGCGGCTGAAAGTGGATTTTGCATTTAGGGACCTGTAGTAAGATTCTACGCTGACCTCATTATTGCGTTTTTTCCAAACTCCAGGAGAAACAAGAGAAGACAGCTACAGTCATGTAAAATATTATATTTTTTTGTTTTTGTTCATGTAATGACTATTAGAATATTCAACAGTCATTGCCAAACATTCTCTAACAAACACTGACACATGAACTGAACCAAGTAATTTGTCAAGCTAAGCTGCAAAGAAATGACATAAAACATAAACTATTTATGAATAATGTAAGCAAAATTTAACAAAATATATCACATAGAAGAGAAATTGTACAGAAGTTAAATAATGAATGAGAACCATGACTCAACTGTGGACTGGCTTCCCATTTATAAAAGACAGAAACTCATGTTCTCTAAGGGCCACGCTGGTGTTGGCTGCTGCCAAATTTTGAAATGGTTTTGGGCAACTGCTCGTACACGCTGCACCATCTGTCCTACAGTCTAACCTAAAGCTAGTTTCCTGTTCCATATCACTACAAGCTGCATTCACAGGTTTCCCCTTTACACAAAAAACTGGGAGACTGTCTTTATCTCACATTTTGTCATTAAGTCAAATACTGGAATACCAAATGAAATCCTCTGTATATGTGTTTCCACATATCTCTGTTCCCACAGGATGATTTGATTGGCAAGTTAGGTCCCTGGGCTGCTAGCCTCAATGAGAGGCTGACTGGCAGCTACTGCAGAGTAGAAGATCAAGGGGGACATGAACCTGCTAACCCATTCAGTCAATCAGAGCTGAAGAAGAAGAAGCAGGTTCAGTTGCCACTGAACAGAATCTTTAGAATAAACATGACCTGGCTGAATGACAAGCTACACAGAGTGTAGAATGTGAGTGGCCACAGTTCGGTGCGGACCCTGTCTCCCACCTAATGATAGCGGATTGGCTCCATCACCTCTTGGACTTTTAGGGGAAAGTACTGACTATTATAGTATCCGTTTCTGACACTGAATTCAGTTTGCTGAGGAATAACTGAAGTTCCAATGTAGAAATCGTTCAGTCGTTCAGCTGATTTGTAGCCAATGGTAACATAATTACTGGTTAAAATGACTAATGCATCACCATTGTGGTGGTTACTGCTGTCTCCACTGTAATACTTGTGTCATGCTTTGGTATACATTGTATTCCAATTCTGCTTAACAATACTATTATTATTTTTATCGTTATCACAATTGCTGCTCTAAATACCACTATTGGTATTATTGTTTCATTTATCTGCATCAGCAATGCAGATAAATGACTCTGCACAGAGGGCAGACAGGCAGCAGAGTTCAGGGAAATGTGCACTGCAGCAGAAAAGGGCTATCATAAAATGCTTGGCGAGAAGAGTGACACATTCTTAGCCTGTGAATCTAAATGGTGGGGCGGAAGCCACACTGCGTTCTAGGAGGAACACTTAGGGATCCATGGGAACCAAAACTATGCATGTCTGCAATAGAATGGGCGACATAACTGACCATAGTCTTTGTCATCACACATGACAGTAGACACAGTTGCAAAACGGATTCATATCATATGAAATCAACCAGATAAGCCCAAGCTACACACCAATCTCAACTTTAAGTCCTTTGATAGTTTGAGGATACGGACATTCCAGTTGCTTACATTATTGGTGTGTTTAGAACAAAGCTCATATTTATCAGATAAGTAAACCTTCATGCAGAGATTTCACATCTGATGTCAAACATTGTATGACTAAGTCATATATGTAATATATTAGTGCCTTAAGGCATCAATTTGATGATCACTAAAAAATGACTCCAGGACTTTCATTATGTAAAGATTAGCAAAGCGCCTCATTTTGGTGTCTCCAAAGCTCTTTCTATATTGTTCTACTAATAACATTCAGCCTTTTTACGTGATTACTAAAAGTGAACATACAACTGTTATCAAGGCACTTTTACCTCTGGTCAGGTGAATAGATAAATATTGCATGTTATTCTAATATTAGACTATGATTGTGTTTGTACACGTACTCAGTGAACACTGTATTTGAGCTTTATTAAGCATCTTCGGGGATCATTATCACTCTTTAAATATATATCTGACCATCAAAACAGTATTTGCTGGCCTGTAACATGTGCTGTCATATGCTCTGCTCAATATGTAGAACAAACAAGAGCTACTTTGCTTTTTAGAGACCATCACTGAATGTTCTGAAAAGGTGCAAGCTGGCTACATCTGTGCTACTGTCGAAGGAAACACTAATATGAAGTTAAAGGAAAAGCAAAAACGAGAGCTTAATTATCATTCTCTGTCATTTTACACAGACACAACCCGTAATGGACAGAAGTCTGGGCATTTGCCTTCTCCCTATTGCCACACGATGCCTGGCACTGCACAGCTTCTAAAGACAAATAAAGGTTGTATCAGGTGGTAGCTGGCATAATTAAAAGATTTCAGCCGGATCCATTCGTTGGTGGGGGATTTAAAAATAGACTGAAGTGCTCTACTGAACCCTTGAATACAAGCTAAATGGACTTAAGGGCCAAATGGAATTGGAGAGATTAAGGAAAAAAAGCAACGCAGATTAAAAATAAAACATGAGGACACTCTGCTCGTGTACATGCCACAGCCAGCCACCGACTCCCGGGTTTGGACACAGCAAGCAGAAAGGCAAACACAGACATAAGCTGGGGAGGGTCGATAAGGGTTGGAATGGTTACGATGTGATCTGTATTATTCCAGTTCTTTAAACTGTTACAATCTACACGTGCTTATTGAATTCCTTTGAAGAACAAGCTAGGAGCGACATCCCCTCTTTAGACAAGCTTCCACACACTTGTGCATAGCTGTAGCTATGACCCAGTGGCTTGTGCCTGTTTTGCAAACTGAGCATTTTTAATAAAGCAGAGAAATTAAGTAAAATGTAAAATGTTTTAATTAGCAGAATAAAAAAAAGCCAGGACTTGCAACAGGGAGCTAGCTGCTGGATGTGGCCACATCAGATCACATGTCAGTGTGCATCCCCACCAGCTCTTCCGTACCTAACATCTATTCATGCTTCAGCATTTACTAATCTGTACAAATTGAGCTAATGAGTATGTCACAAGCCACCAACTATGGGAGAGTAGAATAAACACATGCAGTGAGAGAAAAGAGGCACGTTTCATATGTCTCCACTGGAAGCATGACACAAAGGACACTGTTGTGTTGTCTTTCTGACCTCGGAGGTTCTGGTGTGAGGCTGAGGGCAGAGTAGTGGCTGACTGTACTCTCAGTCCCAAACCTATCAGCTGGTGTCGTCTGACCCACTGTGCCACGTCACCATATATCATTCTGAACTCATCGGAATCTGCTGGGTTCTATACACTGTTAACACAAAGCTCTTTTCTATTACTTCAACAGTCTGACTACATAAGACTAGTGTTTAACAAATTGTAACTATCTCGTTTAATGTAGGGCCACTTCTGCACCACTTCTCAAGCTAGTCTGGGCACCCAAAAATGTCTCTTTTTCTTATTTTAATTAGGTAAATTAGGTATTTTCCAATTTACCTTTGTCTAGGGAAAATTTGTGCTTGGAACAAATCTCTTTACATTCAGATGTAAAGACGAGGCAAGTTTGAATCGTTCCCTATTTGAAGAGGAACCACGTTTCTTTATTTGAGTAAGAAAATGAGGGTCATTAATATAATAATAGACACTTATCCATTATTATTATTATCAATGTTAGTTGCTGCCAGAACAGCTGTGTTCAGTTTGGTTCTTGAGTAACAGAGATCAGACACCAGGCTCAGGTCTGCTCATAACAAGCTTACACTACATCACTACTTTAATTCGAATAGCAAGAACGGAGCCATATTCACACCTTTGGTAAGGGGCTGACCTTTAGGCACAAACTGAAATCAGAGGCTTTGATTAGAGATGTGAATACTAAGCCGCAGGAGGGGTAACCAGTAAGCTACAAAACAATATTCAGCACTAACATGCTCATATTGAGTTAGGTTTAAAGTGGGCCAATGCGAAAAAAATTCAACTTCTGCTCTAAAACACTTATGTGACACCCATCTTAACTGTGTCAGTGTGACAGGTTTGTCCGGCAGTAAATGAAGAGGAGGGTCATTTAAGTGTCTTAGAGATGCTGCTAACTTGTATTGTGTTCCTGTTAATTTGTTTGGCCACATAACAGAACTTTGTAATGCACAGTATATATATATATATACACACACTCTATTCTCACCCTCCGCGGGTGGTCTCATCCACTTTCCAAGCTCGGGTCCTCTGGCAGAGGCCAGGGAGCTTGAGGGTTCTGCGCAGTATCCTTGCTGTTCCTAGGACTGCGCTTTTCTGGACTGAGATTTCGGATGTTTTTCTAGGGATCTGTTGCAGCCACTCCTCCAGTTTGGGGGTCACAGCCCCCAGTGCTCCGATCACCACAGGCACCACTGTGGCCTTCACCTTCCAAGCCTTCTCCAGTTCTTCTCTGAGCCCTTGGTATTTTTCTAGTTTCTCATGTTCCTTTTTCCTGATGTTGCCATCGCTTGGTATTGCCACGTCCACCACTACGGCTTTCCTCTGCTCTTTATCCACCACCACAATGTCTGGTTGGTTCGCCATTACCATTCTGTCATTCTGGATCTAGAAGTCCCACAGGATCTTGGCTCGCTCGTTCTCTACCACCTTGGGAGGTGTTTCCAAGGTTTGGATATATATATATATTCTCACCCTCCGCGGGTGGTCTCATCCACTTTCCAAGCTCGGGTCCTCTACCAGAGGCCAGGGAGCTTGAGGGTTCTGCGCAGTATCCTTGCTGTTCCTAGGACTGCGCTTTTCTGGACTGAGATTTCGGATGTTTTTCCAGGGATCTGTTGTAGCCACTCCTCCAGTTTGGGGGTCACTGCCCCCAGTGCTCCGATCACCACAGGCACCACTGTGGCCTTCACCTTCCAAGCCTTCTCCAGTTCTTCTCTGAGCCCTTGGTATTTCTCTAGTTTCTCATGTTCCTTTTCCTGATGTTGCCATCGCTTGGTATTGCCACATCCACCACTACGGCTTTCCTCTGCTCTTTATCCACCACCACAATGTCTGGTTGGTTCGCCATTACCATTCTGTCAGTCTGGATCTGGAAGTCCCACAGGATCTTGGCTCGCTCGTTCTCTACCACCTTGGGAGGTGTTTCCCACTTTGACCTTGGGGTTTCCAGTCCATACATAATGTGCAGATGTTCCTGTATACTATGCCAGCCACTTGGTTATGGCGTTCCATGTATGCTTTCCCTGCCAGCATCTTACACCCTGCAGTTATGTGCTGGACCGTCTCTGGGGCCTCTTTGCACAGTCTACACCTTGGGTCTTGTCTGGTGTGGTAGATCTGGGCCTCTATGGCTCTGGTGCTCAGGGCCTGCTCCTGTGCAGCCAGGATGAGTGCCTCTGTGCTGTCCTTCAGCCCAGCCCTTTCAAGCCATTGGTAGGATTTGTTGAGATCAGCCACTTCAGTTATGTTCCGGTGGTACATCCCGTGCAAGGGCTTGTCCTCCCATGATGGTCCCTCTTCCAGCATCTCATCCTCTGTTCTCCACTGCCTGAGACATTCACTCAGCACGTCATCTGTCGGGGCCTTATCCTTGATGTACTTATGGATCTTGGATGTTTCATCCTGGATAGTGGCTCTCACGCTCACTAGTCCTCGGCCTCCTTCCTTGCGGCTAGCGTACAGTCTCAGGGTGCTTGATTTGGGGTGGAACCCTCCATGCATGGTGAGGAGCTTTCGTGTCTTAACATCTGTGGTCTGTATCTCTTCCTTTGGCCACCTTATTATTCCCGCAGGGTATCTGATCACTGGCAGAGCGTAGCTGTTTATTGCCCGGGATTTGTTCTTGCCATTGAGCTGGCTTCTTAGGACTTGCCTTACTCGTTGGAGGTATTTGGCTGTTGCCGCATTCCTTGTTGCCTGTTCAAGGTTGCCGTTTGCCTGTGGTATTCCAAGGTACTTGTAATTGTCCTCAATGTCTGCTATTGTTCCTTCTGGGAGTAAGACCCCTTCTGTGTGGATTACCTTGCCTCTCTTTGTCACCATCCTCCCACATTTCTCAAGCCCGAATGACATCCCGATGTCCGAGCTGTAGATCCTGGTGGTGTGGATCAGCGAGTCGATGTCTCGCTCACTCTTGGCGTACAGCTTGATGTCATCCATGTAGAGGAGGTGACTTATGGTGGCCCCGTTCCGGAGTCGGTATCCATAGCCAGTCTTGTTTATTATTTGGCTGAGGGGGTTCAGACCTATGCAGAACAGCAGTGGGGACAGTGCATCTCCTTGGTATATGCCACATTTGATGGATACTTGGGCAAGTGGCTTCCCATTGGCTTCAAGGGTGGTTCTCCACAACCTCATCGAGTTTGCAATGAAGGCCCTTAGAGTTCTGTTGATGTTGTACAGCTCCAAGCATTCAGTGATCGATGTGTGTGGCATTGAGTCATAGGCTTTCTTGTAGTCGATCCAGGCTGTGCACAGGTTGGTGTGTCGCATTCTGCAGTCTTGGGCGACTGTTCTGTCTACCAGGAGTTGGTGTTTGGCTCCTCTGGTATCCTTACCAATGCCCTTCTGTGCTTCGCTCATGTATTGACTCATGTGCCCACTTATCTTAGCTGCGATGATGCCCGACATGAGCTTCCATGTTGTGGAGAGACAGGTTATTGGCCGGTAGTTGGATGGGACTGTACCCTTTGAGGGATCCTTCATTATCAGGATCGTTCGCCCTTCGGTTAGCCATTCAGGGTGAGTCCCATCCCTTAGCAGCTGGTTCATTTGTGCTGCCAGGCGCTCATGGATTGCAGTGAGCTTCTTTAGCCAGTAGGCGTGGATCATGTCAGGGCCAGGTGCTGTCCAGTTTTTCATACCTGAGACTCTATGTTGGATGTCTGCCACTGTGATAGTCACTGGATTCTGTTCAGGGAGGTTGCTGTGGTCTTCCCTCAGATCCACCAGCCACTGTGCATCACTGTTGTGTGATGCCTCCCTTTCCCATATACCCTTCCAGTACTGTTCAGTTTCCAGCCTTGGTGGGTCTGCTCTGTTGTTATTACCCTGCCATTGAGAGTACACTTTCGCAGGTTGTGTTGCGAACAGCCGGTTTATTCGTCTGGCTTCGTTATCTCTGGTGTATCTCTTTAGGCGGCTGGCCAAGGCTTGTAGCTGTAGTGGTCTTTTCATTGCACCTCTCTGGGCCTCTGTCATTTGGCTCACTTCCCTCCGAGCTGCCTTGATTTTTGCCTCCAACCTTCGTTTCCATGGTGGGTATTGTTTCTCATGGCTCCCATGGTTGCTCTTATAGCCAAGCACCTCTAGGATCACTGATGCTGAAGCGTATATCAGCTCATTGGTTTCTATGATTGTTGTGGTAGGGATCGCTCTCAATGCTGCATTCACATCTTCCATGAGACTTTCTGATGGTACTTCACTTAGCCGTTGTAGTGGGGTTCGGGGTTGCCTGTTCAATCTCGCCATGATCTTATCTTTCAGGTCAGTCGCTGCCTCGCTCAGCGTATCTGTGCTTATTGGGGCTTCGTACCCCAAACCTCCCCTCTGACCTGGCGTCCTGGCTCCCCCTTGCCGTAGCATTTTTGCCGTAGCATTTGTGTTGTATCTCGTCAATCTCAAGTTGTGATAGCAGTTGCCGTTTGTGGATGTTGGAACACTGAGCTACTAGTTGCTTCGCCGTCAGCCTTGAATGTGGGTTTCTTTGCATGTAACCCCTCTGACTAGGGTTACTTGAGTAGTAGCATGCCAACAGAGCCTTGTTCTCGCATCTCAGCCATTTCTTTCTTGTTCCAGTAGCCCACTTCTCGCCAAGGTGCTCTGGTTCCCCAACACCTGACGCAGACCTTGTTAGACCGGGCGACGTCTGAGCCGGTATCTCATGTGATTCATTGTCTCTCATGATATGAGGTAGGCGGTAGCTTGAAGGGTCTTGGCCAAGGACCCACACTGGATGCTTATTCGCCCTAACGGGGATTCGAACCGGGAACCCCCCGCATGACTTTACCGAACCCCCCCCGCAGACTTTACCGATTGAGCTATCCAGCGAGCTATATATATATATATATATATATATATATATATATATATATATATGTGTGTATATATAGCACATCCGCATGTAATATGCCTTCGCCTTGAAGCTTCACTTATATACTGTTGCACCAAGAAGGGTCATACAAAAAATATCTGGATGTTGTCATGTTTCAACTGTAACAAATTTGCCATACAGTATGTAATAATAATAATAATAATAGTAATAATAGATAATGTGAGTTGACTGGTGGGACCTTGATATGTGAACAGATGATTAGCAGTAAACTAAGCTTTCAGTGAAAACTGTGATATTGGTCAGACCTGATTCTTTTCTGCAGCACAGAGATGGAAAAAGAACAGCCAGTAAATCGTAACTCATACTGACAAGGGCAGATTTCTTTCAGCAAAATGCCAGGAGTCAGTCGCGGACATGGGCAAAGTAAAAGTACACTGGATTTACCACATGGAAGGAAGCACAGACTTAACAATGTGTCCAAATTCATTCAGATACTCACTGACTAGAATGTAAAATCTAGATCATCAGAGCCTTATTTGGGTCTGAACACAGCTTCTACCTAGTATTTAGTGCTGTACATTGGCTCCATGCTGCCTTTCAACAGGCTAATAGGAACAAACAATACCCAATATAATATAGTGAGTATAGTGTTTTGAGTTCCTGAAATCCTACAAGTGGGCTCATCATTGTTTTAAAGAGGAAATTAAGGTGTTGCCAGCACAACCATTATCAGAAGAAATAAGATGAAAGATCAACATCCCTGGCTTAGTTTTAAAGAAGCTCCAACCAAGTATTAACGTGATAGAAAATTGTCCCATGCAGTTTGTGTTGACGTGCTGAGAGGAAATAGCAGTTAAGTTATCCAAGAGGTACCGACACCGAGGGACATCACCAGCTTGGGTAGACAGTGGAGGAATGCGGTCCACCAAGCACAAGCCTAATGAGACAGAGCTCATGTGAAGCATGCCAGCCTGCGTCCTTCATCCGAGGCCACCAAATATGAACAGGAGATGCTGGCGAAGATGAGGAGGAAAGGGAGACAGCTATACGGACAGAGGAGGGGAGCGAGGTAAACAAACGGGAGGAGAGGATCGAACACCGAATCGTCAACATACTTTGACGGCTGAGGTTAAACCGTCCTGTCCGGTGGTCGTAAAAAAGCAAGTTAAGAAGCTGCATGTGCTGGTGTACACACAGGGTATCTTATTAAAACGAGCCGACGCCACGCAGAAACCGCTGGGGACGTAGTTAGCTAGCAGGCTAACGGTAACGCACGTTGACGTATCAAGGAACGTCAGTAACATAAATACCTGGAAAAATCAAAGTATTTCATTTAGCTAAACAACAGAAACGAGCTGAATGGTAAGTCAAACGAAGATTCGCGTTTCCTACCTGTTCAAGTCTAATGTTCCGCAGCAAAATATTCCATAGCCGTTAGAATGAATTAATTGGACAGTAATAAAGGCAAACGATGTTCCTGATGTCGCCGCGCTGCTCGACGTAGCCTCTGCGTGTGATGGCGTTAGCTCTACAATGAAGAAGCTGCCGCCGCTCCGCCGCTGGTGCTGCCTTCACGGGTTATAGGAAATATCAATATAAGCAAGAAGCAAGGAAATGTTTAAAACAACACAGTTTTGATAATCACGACAATAGAAGAATATGGAAGATTGCAGAGGATTAATCATGTCGAGGAATAGGCCGGAGAAAGTATGTAACCTTTGTAATGTCAAGATATAATGTTCGATCATAATTAGTTGGTCATTTAGATTCAACCGCAGCCATTAATATTGAATGGGTTTAATGGCTGTGAAGTTTCTATAAAAATATTTACGTTTTTTTTAAATATAAATGAATGTCGCAATTAACGAAAGTTGTAACTTTTTTGTTTTTTTTATTCTGGGGAAAATAAATGATCTGCGTACAGTAGCTTCCACAGTTTTTTAGGAGGCACTGGAAGAGGCATAACGCACCCGAGTCCCTTGACTGACCAGCCATCTATCCAATCAGATCCAGTGAGGAAGACAGGGGTGGACGTACGTGAAGTAATTGACATTTATAATGAAAATATGTTCAGCATAAAAATAAAATATTTCTTACACCAAAAATAAATTAGTTGGTTGAAGCTTAATGGCATGTCTACAGCACATGAAGCATATGATAATAAGTACACGAAGTGTGCAAAAAAACCCACAAAGGTTATCTAGATATAGATATAGACGTGTATAAGAAGTATAAAACTATCTCATATTAATAACATTGTGTTTTTATAATAGGTAGTAGTAGATGGTCCTTTACTACAATGACCACCTACTGCTGTATATCTATATTTAGTTTATACTGTAACATCAGGGCGCCATCTTGTGTTCATACACAGAGAGGCCTGCGTTTTTGCCTCTGACGAGTACACCTACACCACACTACACTGACTATATACATATAATTTACTATTTAAAAGAAAGCCTGACAAGATATTGATCAGTGTTTGCTAGCTAAGCGGTGGTTCAGGAACCACACGACTGGTTCCTCCTGGCCACATGTGCACAAGTGTTCCTGCACTAAACACCAAATCTTGAATACTTGGTAAAGCTGTCTTTCACGTAATACCATGCAGATCAATGATTTGTAGACAATATAGTAATACACTATAGAACACAGAGAAAGAAATGTCCAACTCTGGCCTGCTTCATCCTACAGATGCCATTGAGAGCTCAAATGAAAGCTTACAGGCTGTAGAACAACCCTATATTGCTATATTAGCGTTCACTGTATCCTAAAAGCTTATATGTAACAATCTGGGAAAATAATTAATAGGTAGGAAAAAGCTGCACCTTCTGACCCTTTGATCTCACCGGAGACGGAGACTGAGTACCATACCCCAACTTGTTAAATGGGGTTCTGAGGAAGTGGAACAGGATTGGTTACTTGTGGCTGAGGAAACCCCATACCTGGGCCTTTTCCTTGGGCTCAAATGAAAAGAAAGGGATAGTTATTTTATATGGTCGGAAGATAAAGAGTGCATGATGATGATGATATGCAGCATGTGGGAGTGGTAAACGCAAGACCCTCATAATTGAGGGACCTTCATAATTGAGGAGCTTTCGTGTCTTATGCCATTGAGCTGGCTTTTTAGGACTTTCCTTACTCGTTGGAGGCTTTCAAGGTTGCCATTCACAACTGTCCTTCATTTGAGGTTGTGGAGCCAATGGGAAGCCTCTTGCACAAGTATCCATCAAATGTGGCATATACTAAAGAGATGCACTGTCCCCACTGCTGTTTAAGGTGGCTGTGGTCAAACCTCTATTGAAAAAACCAACCCTTGACCCTGGACAACTAGCAAACATTAGGCCCATTTCAAATTTACCCTTTATTTCCAAGATTCTCGAAAAAATCGTGGCTAAACAATTATCTGACCACCTTAGTGGGAATAACCTGTACGAAGTTTTTCAGTCAGGATTTAGAAAACATCATAGCACAGAAACAGCTCTGGTTAGAGTCACTAATGATCTTCTATTAGCTTCGGACAATGGTCTAGTTTCTGTCCTTGTCCTGTTAGATCTTAGTGCTGCATTTGATACAATTGATCATAACATTCTATTACAGACACTAGAACATAGAATCGGGATTAATGGAACAGCATTGGGATGGTTTAAATCCTATTTGTTGAACAGATTCCAGTTTGTTCATGTTAATGATAAATTCTCCACACGCACAAGGATTAGCTATGGAGTTCCACAGGGTTCTGTGCTGGGTCCAATTCTGTTTAGCCTATACATGTCTCCTCTAGGTGAGATTATTAGAAAGCATTCTATTAATTTTCATTTTTACGCAGATGATACTCAGCTATACATGTCCTTGGAACCAAATGAAACAGATCAACTAGTCAAAATTCAGGGTTGTTTAAAAGACATCAAATCCTGGATGTCACAAAACTTCCTTCAACTAAACTCAGATAAAACCGAGATTCTTATTGTTGGGCCTAAAAATCTGAGAGAGACACTATTGAGTCAGATAGCCACCCCTGGATGGCATAACATTAGCTTCAGATTCTACTGTGAGGAACCTTGGTGTCATGTTTGACCAGGATCTCTCTTTTACATCATACATTAAACAAATCTCCAGAACCGCCTACTTCCACCTTAGAAATATAGTTAAAATCAGAAGCATCCTCTCTCAGAGCGATGCAGAGAAACTGATCCATGCATTTGTTACCTCTAGGCTGGACTACTGTAACTCCTTACTCATAGGATGTCCTAACAGCTCCTTAAAAAGCCTACAGCTCATTCAAAATGCTGCAGCCAGAGTTCTGACAGGACTTAGAAAGAGAGATCACATTTCTCCTACATTAGCTTCTCTGCACTGGCTGCCTGTAAAATGTAGGATAGAATTTAAAATTCTCTTACTCACATACAAAGTACTCAATGATAAAGCTCCTTCTTATCTTAAAGACCTTATAGTTCCTTATGCTCCCAGCAGAACACTTCGTTCTCAGAGCGCTGGGCTACTTGTGGTTCCTAGAGTGTTTAAATGTAGAACAGGGGGCAGAGCTTTTAGCTACCAAGCTCCTCTCCTCTGGAACCAGCTCCCTCTTCAGGTTTCGAGAAGCTGACACACTCTCCACCTTTAAGATTAGGCTTAAAACCTTCCTCTTTGATAAAGCTTATAGTTAGAGATGGTTCAGGTCACTGGCAATTATTGTTAGTCACAGGAACCATCTCTTAGTTAAGCTGCAATAGACATAGACTGCTGGGGGACTTAATTTCATACACTGAGCTCCTCTGTTTCCTTCTACCTCCTCTGTCCCATAACCTCCCATCATTGTCCCATGTTTAACTAACCTTGTCTCTTTCTGTCCAGTAGTTGTGCTTCTCTCCCCCCCCCCCCCCCCCCCCCACCCCCACTCTTTCTCCCTCTCTGTCCTCACCTACAGGTATCATTGGACTCAAAGTTTGGTGTCTGTGATGGGCAGCTGCGGATCCAACCATTCTGCCTGCGTCCAGTCCCTGGTCCTACCATCCTGCCTATGCTCTGTTGTTGCTTGTTGTTGCTTGTTGCTGTGCTTTTCTATCTCTCTATCCTCTCACCCCAACCGGTCGAGGCAGATGGCCGCCCACATCCAGTCTGGTTCTGCTGGAGGTTTCTTCCTCGTTAGAGAGGGAGTTTTTCCTCTCCACTGTTGCTGTCAAATTAAATGCTTGCTGTATGTGGGATTTGTTGGGTTTAGTTGTGTGAGGTTTTAAACCTTACTTTGTAAAGTGCCTTGAAATAACTTTGTTGTGATTTGGCGCTATATAAATAAAATTGAATTGAATTGAATTGAATTCTGCATAGGTCTAAAACCCCTCAGGCCAAATAATAAACAAGACTGGCTAAAAATCCCAAATTCCATCCCAAATCCAGCACCCTGAGACTGTACGCTAGTCGCAAGGAAGAAGGCCGAGGACTAGTGAGCGTGAGAGCCACTATCCAGGATGAAACATCCAAGATCCATAAGTACATCAAGGATAAGGCCCCGACAGACGACGTGCTGGGTGAATGTCTCAGGCAGTGGAGAACAGAGGATGAGGTGCTGGAAGAGGGACCATCATGGGAGGACAAGCCCTTACACGGGATGTACCACCGGAACATAACTGAAGTGGCTGATCTCAACAAATCCTACCAATGGCTTGAAAGGGCTGGGCTGAAGGACAGCACAGAGGCACTCATCCTGGCTGCACAGGAGCAGGCCCTGAGCACCAGAGCCATAGAGGCCCAGATCTACCACACCAGACAAGACCCAAGGTGTAGACTGTGCAAAGAGGCCCCTGAGACAGTCCAGCACATAACTGCAGGGTGTAAGATGCTGGCAGGGAAAGCATACATGGAACGCCATAACCAAGTGGCTGGCATAGTATACAGGAACATCTGCGCAGACTTGAATCCCCAAGGTCAAAATGGGAAACACCTCCCAAGGTGGTAGAGAACGAGCGAGCCAAGATCCTGTGGGACTTCCAGATACAGACAGACAGAATGGTAATGGCGAACCAACCAGACATTGTGGTGATGGATAAAGAGCAGAGGAAAGCCGTGGTGGTGGATGTGGCATTAACAAGTGGCAACATCAGGAAAAAGGAACATGAGAAACTAGAGAAATACCAAGGGCTCAGAAAAAAAAGAAGGCTTGGAAGGTGAAGGCCACAGTGGTGCCTCTGGTGATCAGAGCACTGGGGGCAGTGACCTCCAAACTGGAGGAGTGGCTACGACAGATCCCTGGAAAAACATCCGACATCTCAGTCCAGAAAAGTGCAGTCCTATAAACAGCAAGAATACTGCGCAGAACCCTCAAGCTTCCTGGCCTCTGGTAGAAGACCCGAGCTTGGAAAGCGGATGAGACCACCCCCGGAGGGTGAGAAGGAAGTTTTGTTTTAATTTTTTATATGAAAAAAGTGATCTGGTTAATGGAACAAACAGTTGAACTAGAAATGAAAAAAACTCATGGTTCCATCTGCTGTTTTTCCTAAGCCTTGCTATAATTTGTTTCCATACTTCATCTAGATACGGGTATCTACATTTCCTTTAGATTTCTTTCCCATGAACTTTGTGATCTATATTTAAGTATAAATATACTCAATGCGTGAAGGTCTAGACCAAACTTTTGCTCTAGATGTTCATCTAAATGGTTAGTTGGACGTTTATAATACATGCACACACACAAGTTCAACTATCAATTCTTTATTGTACATAAATGCAGCACATCACAGACATAGGTGCGGCAAACTGTTCATATATAAAACGTAAAAAATTTAGAAACAGTTGAAACAAAAAACAAGATATAAAAGCTGTAAGAAATATCTTGCTGCAGTCCAGTAGGTGTCAGCGTTTCTCCATAGACAGTTTAGCTGTTGATTTTTACAACCAACATCTGAACATGTAAGCTGTAAATATCTTGTCCCAGCATTCACACAGTGATAAAGCAGCATTTGTGAGGCTCAGAACACGTAAAGTCAGTCCAAGGCTACTGCTGGTGCTTGTTACACCTTTGTGTCTGAAACTCTTCCACTGTGGTTACAAAAATGGCTGGTGTGAGGAAGGAAGGCTACAAACACAGTTTAACAATAAAACACAGAAAACAGACATACTGTAAATGTAGCACAGCTCCACGGTTGCCAGGTAATTACTGAAAATCTGGGTGTTGATTATTGTAACAGTACGGTTTTATTTACACAATGCCAGGTACAGCTTATATCACCCACTTATCTTGTTTTCAACCCATCCTATCCTCTCTTATACCCAGCGTATTAGTCCATTTACAAACGTAATAACTCACCTTATTGAAATGTAGTATTCTGTCTATGATGTACGTATTACACAGACTAGAAATGTTCACACAAAAACAAGTAAAAAATATTGCTTGACTTGCAAAGACCAAAGGCTAATCTTGGCTTCCACTGGAAGCATAGACTTACAGTAGACTCATGTGGGAAACAGCACATACATGTAGCAGTGATGCTTCCTCAGTCCTTAGAGACATGTCAAAGCTGGCTGCCATATTCCTCCCTAAGAAACAAGATGGACACATCTTAATTTTAAAAACACCATGAAACCCTTAGAATGTTTTATTGAATGCATTAAATCATCTTATACAGCTATTATTCAGTAGGTAACCTGGTTAAAAGACGATTGATGCTGTGATTGCAGCACATACAACGTTCAGGCCAGTTGATCTGTTTTAAACCTGTCCAGCCTACATGACTAGTTACAGTAGTTATCGGATTTACAGACCTGAAGCTGGGTCCCTCCACATCCTCAATAGTGTCAGGTAGGGCCTTATTAGCCGTCTCAGGCAGCAGCAGGGTCAAGGCAGAGCCCAGGATAGGGCAGACGCCACACAAGACCATCGGAACCTTGGGACTGATGTTCCTCAGCAGGTACATCATGGGAGCCAGGACGCCTCCGGTCCGAGCACACATGGAACCTATACCAATGCCGTTCTGTCTGTGGAGTAGAAGTAGTAACATAATATATGCCTGAGCTTATATCTGGCCAGCTTCTACACTGCACACACACACACACACACACACACACACACACACACACACACACACACACACACACACACACACACACACACACACACACAGACGCGATTTCGATAAAAAAAAAAAAATGTTTATGTTTTTTTAACTCAATTTTGATTTTGACTCTTTAAATCTCAAACAAAACACATAATCCAGCGCTGTTCTATGGTTGCGCCGTTCATCACTGTGTAGTGTATGAGATGATCGCGCAGCCAGCGGACACTTGCGGCAGAACATATTAGGTAACAAAGTAACTCTTAACATAGCGGCACCTAATGAAGAGTCTGGATAAACAGTGTTTGTTACCGCTACTACATCCTGGGCACCAGTGTTTCATTCGTATGTTCTCCTGTGTCGCTGTAGTATTTACAAACCACAAGCTGAACTTTCTATAACTTGCAGCTTAACGTTGTCTTGGTTTGATATTCAATGCTTAAGAAATTAGGGCGCAGCCTTTCTCCTGCTGCCGCAGAAAATTGGTTTGTTTCCTCCGATATTTCGCCAGCGGCTGCGTTATTTTGCCGTCGCGCTGCGCCGTCTAATGAGCAGCAAGTCTAAGAACGATCTAGTTCCAGTTGACTGGAGGTGTGACCAGCACCATTTAAATGTAGCCTGTGATGTTAGTTGGGTGTGGAAAAGTCCTGCTGATGTACGGAACTGCACTAAAAGTCATTTAGGATCTAAAGTGACACTTTATAGCTTCTCCTGTGCTGCTGTAAATGCTTCACACATTAGCACATCCAGCTCCTACAGTAGCTGAGCTACTCATTGTTATTATTACTGTAATACTGTATTGCATTCAACTACAGGTTCCATGCACTAAACATGATCCAACTTGTCATCTAGGAATAATGACACAATCATTAGACATTTTTATGAATGCAAGGTCACAACTCATGTCTCATGACCTGTCTTTGTACATTTCCTACCAACAGCGTGGTAGTAATGATACTAAATGTCGACAGAACTACTGTACATCTGTAGTACATGTACAATTCAATTCAATTCATATAGCGCCAGTTCATAACAGAGATAACTCAAGGCACTATACAAGGAAAGATTTAAAACCTCACACCGAAACCCAACAAATCCTACATACAGCAAACATTTAATTGCAATTATAACAATTTGACAGCAACAGTGGAGAGGAGAGAACTCCCTTTCTACCAAGAAAGAAACCTCCAGCAGAACCAAGCTGGTGGGTTCTTCCAGACAGTGTGTTGGTCTCTGTCTCCAGTCACTTTGGTGAACTATGGAATAAATACAATAAGTCAGGGACTGTTAACTCTTTGTTCTGGACCCACTTCAGGATGTTCAGAATGGGATCATTTATCATGACACGGTCCTCAGGCTTCCACCACCATCTGTACTCTGACACGCCAAATGTCTGGGCTAAGACGACAATCAGCAATGCTCAGTCACCATTGCATAAAATGTTGTGGTTGAGCTTGTGCATGAAATAAAATATCAGTGCAGACACAAGCTGCCACTTGTTTTCTAAAGGATAGCTAACAGGTTCTGTTGGGGACCGAACAGTTGTGTCAAGTCAAGTCAAGTCAAGTCAAGTCATGTAGGCTTTAATTGTCAATTCAACCACATACAGTTCAGTATACAGTGAAACAAAACAGCATTCCTTCAGGACCATGGTGATATGCATATGCAGCATGCTAAATTTACAACATAGAATGACAACATAAATAGACAGAACTACGTAGGTGAACTTTAGATGGAGAAAATAAGACGCCAGCTTACCTGATAACAGTGGGGAATATCTCAGCTGAGTAAATGTAGATGATAGACAGAGACGCAGTGATCCCAAACTTCCCAGTCATGGCCAGGACTGTTCTGACCACATACAGGTCTAGAATACAGAAAGGTCAAGAAGTTACCAGAGGCACATACTGGAAACAAGAGGAAGACGTGTGTCTCAGCAGAAGCTCGTGAAGCACCACGTACCACTGGGGATGAAGATGGTCAGCAGGCAGGCCAGGCCCCCCACGGCCAGGAACGCCAGCTGGGAGATCTTACGGGAGCGGTTGAGGGTGAACAGGGTGATGGTGCGTGCAGGCATCTCCACCAGGCCAAAGATCAGCTGGGTCAGATAGATGTTCATGCCAAAGTCTGAGATGTTGAGGGAAAGGCCGTAGTACACCAATACATTGACGAACCTGAGTCAGGGAGAGAAGCAGGGAACCTGCTATTGTCAGAACTCGACACGATGGAGGACCCGAACGCACAGCACAGACAGGACTAGGCTTGAGGGGATTTATTAATGACGTGGTCGGGCAGGCAAAGGTCGGTCCACAGCAACTCCAAAACACTCCAGCAACAGCAACAGGCGGGGACACGGCAGAGGCACGGTCAAAACAACAGGCAGGATACTGGTACACAATCAGACCTACGGAAAAACGCTGTAGCGTCACAGGTATATGAGCAAACAATCTGGCGGGGAACTAAGGTGAGTACTGGTGACTATATGCACAGGCTGATTACTAATACAGAACAGGTGGTGGAACACATGACTGAAAACAAAGCTAGAACTAAGACTGGTAGGAACAAACAGGAGATGTCAAAATAAAACAGCAAATGGCAAACAGCCTAAGTGACACACGTAGAAACAGGTGGATGACTTTGGATAGTCTGAAGGTTTAGTCATGCCAAATAGATATCTTTTCAGTAGAAACATTTTACCACCAATCCAGGTGGCTTCTTTAGGCTGAAGGAAGTTGGCAGAAGTCCACACATTTACCTTTCAGTAAGGTTTCCCCTCCCACCTGTAACAATGGGCTCGTTATGAGAACAAAGAGCTGAGAGTAGTGAGCAGGTGAGTACTCTCTGGGGGAGAAGCTTGAGAGTACTCAACTGCTCACTACTCTAAGCCCTTTGTTCTCATTACGAGCCTATCGTTACAAGTGGGAAAGGAAAACTCTATTGAAGGATAAATGTGTGGCCTTCAGCCAACTTCTTTCACACTGAAGAAGTCACCTGGATCGGTGGTGAAATGTTTCTACTGAAAAGAAGAAATCCAATTGACATGACTCAACCTTCAGCCTCTACCTAAAACCCAACAGTCCAGCTGACAGGACACAAATTACAACACCATAAAGTATTCAGGCTTCAACTAGAGGTCACCTTCTGTTTTGGCCTGTGATGGTCAAACCTTCATCTCAAACTTTCCATTAGGAGAACTTTTCGAGGGGGGACTCATTGCATTTACTGAGTTATCTGATGGAGAGATCAGGTTACACAAGTTCTATGGACTTGCCTGCAGCAGATGCTTCACTGCAGCCTCATTGTAGGATTATGATTCATCAGAACAGCTTTGACAACTCTTTACTACAGAGAAAAAAACTATGTTACGTTCTAGAAAGTCACGTCAGGTAGACAGATAAGTCTATAACTTTAGTTCTTAAAATTCTGTCTGAAGCTGCTTATGTGACCTTTGACCCATGTGAAAACCGTTTGTAACCTTTACCTTACATTTCTGTTGCTTGTCACGTGTGACCCTCTAGCAAAGCAGTCAGTAAACAGAACCACCAT